>NC_083444.1:24716140-25016140 GCF_020745735.1 Hemiscyllium ocellatum
AAATCTCACACACACACACAAAACCACTCTCTCTCTCTCACACGCACACACAAAAACTCTCCCACACACACACACACACAAACTCTCTCTTCGTCTCACCCTCTCACACACACACACAAAAACACTCTCACACACACACACACAAAACACTCTCACACACACACACACACACAAAAATTCTCTCATACACACACACAAAAACTCTCTCATACACACACACAAAAACTCTCTCACTCTCTCATACACACAAAAACTCTCTTACATGCACTAAAACTCTCTCTCTTTCTCACACACACACAAAAACTCTCTCATACACACACACAAAAACTCTCTCTCACACCCACACAAAAACTCTCTCACTCTCTCATACACACAAAAACTCTCTTACATGCACTAAAACTCTCTCTCTTTCTCACACACACACAAAAACTCTCTCTCACACACACACAAAAACTCTATCTCTCATACATACTCAAAAACTCTCTTTCTCACACACACACAAAAATGCTCTCACACACACACACAAAAACTCTCTCTGAGATGCACAAAACCTCTCTCTCACACACACACTCTCTCTCACACGCACAAAAACTCTCTCTCTCACACACACAAAAACTCTCTCTCACACACACACACAAAAATGCTCTCACACACACACACATAAAAACTCTCTCTTAGACGCACAAAATCTCTCTCTCTCACACAAAAACTCTCTCTCACACAAAAACTCTCTTACACACACATAAAAACTCTCTCTCTCTCACACACACACACAAACCCTCTCTCTCTCACACACACACACACACACATGCACAAAAACTCTCTCTCTCACACTCACACATAAACACTCTCTCACACACACAAAAACACTCTCTCACACACACACAAAAACTTTCTCTCTCATACATACTCAAAAACTCTCTCTCTCACACACACACAAAAACTCTCTCTCACACACACAAAAACTCACTCTCACACACACACAAAAACTCTCTCTCTCATACATACTCAAAAACTCTCTCTCACGCACACATACACAAACTCTCTTTCACACAGCAAAACTCTCTTTCACACACAAAAACTCTTTCAAACACACATAAAAACACTCTCTCACACACACAAAAACTCTTTCAAACACACATAAAAACACTCTCTCACACACACAAAAACACTCTCTCACACACACAAAAACACTCTCTCTCACACACACACACACAAACTCTCTCTCTCACACACACAAAAACACTCTCTCTCACACACACACACAAAAACTCTCTCTCACACAAAAACTCTCTCTTACACACACATAAAAACTCTCTCTCTCTCACACACTCACACACAAACCCTCTCTCTCTCACACACACACACACACACACATGCACAAAAACTCTCTCTCTCACACACACAAAAACTCTCTCTCTCACACTCACACATAAACACTCTCTCACACACACAAAAACACTCTCTCACACACACACAAAAACTCTCTCTCACACACACAAAAACTCACTCTCACACACACACAAAAACTCTCTCTCTCATACATACTCAAAAACTCTCTCTCACACACACACAAAAACACTCTCTCACACACACACACAAAACACTATCGCACACACAAAAATGCTCTCTCTCACACACACAAAAACTCTTTCTTTGAAACGCACATACACACACAAACTCTCTTACACACACAAAAACTCTCTCTCACACACACACAAAAACTCTCTCATACACACTCACAAAAACTCTCTCACAAAATCTCTCTCACACACACACACAAATCTCTTTCACTCTCTCACACACACAAACTCACTCTCACACACAAAAACTCTTTCACACACACACACTCTCTCTCTCTCCGTCTCTCTCACACACACATACACAAAAACTCTCTCTCTCTCACAAAAACTCTCTCTCTCCGTCTCTCTCTCACACACAAAAACTCTCTCTCACACACACACACATAAACTCTCTCTGACACACGCACACAAACTCTCTCTCTCATACACGCACACACACATACACACACAAACTCTCTTACACGCACAAACTCTCTCTCACACACAAAAACTCTTTCAAACACACATAAAAACACTCTCTCACACACATAAAAACACTCTCTCACACACACACAAAAACTCTCTCTGTCTCACACACACACACAAAAACACTCTCACACACACAAAAACTCTTTCACAAAATCTCTCACACACACACACAAATCTCTTTCACTCTCTCACACACACAAACTCACTCTCACACACAAAAACTCTTTCACACACACACACTCTCTCTCTCTCCGTCTCTCTCACACACACATACACAAAAACTCTCTCTCTCGCTCTCACACACGCACACACACATACACACACAAACTCTCTTTCACACAGCAAAACTCTCTTTCACACACAAAAACTCTTTCAAACACACATAAAAACACTCTCTCACACACACAAAAACACTCTCTCTCACACACACACACAAAAACTCTCCGTCTCATCCTCTCACACACACACAAAAACTCTCTGTCTCACACACACACAAAAACACTCTCTCACACACACACAAAAACACTGTCTCTCACACGCACATACAATCACAAACTCTCTTACACACACACAAAGTCTCTCTCACACACAAAAATTCTCTCACACACTCAAAAACTCTTTCACACACACACACACAAAAACTCTCTCATACACACACACACAAACACAAACTCACTCTCCGTCTCACCCTCACACACACACACACAAACTCTCTCTATCTCACACACACACAAAAACACTCTCTCACACACACAAAAACTCTCTCATACTCACACACAAAAGCTCCCTTTCACACACAAACTCTCATAAACACACAAACACAAACTCATACACACACAAATTCACGCATACACACATAAGCACACACACACAAAAATGCTCTCTCTCACACACACAAAAACTCTCTCTCTCTCACACAAAAACTCTCTCTTACACGCACAAAATCTCTCTCTCTCACACACACACAAAAACTCTCTCTCACACACACAAAAACTCTCTCACACACAAGAACTGTCTCTCACACACACACACACACAAACTCTCTCTCTCTCACACACACACACACACACACAAAAACTCTCTTTCACACACACACAAAAACACTCTCTCACACACACACAAAACACTCTCTCTCACACACACACAAAAACTCTCTCTCATACATACTCAAAAACTCTCTCTCATACATACTCAAAAACACTCTCTCATACATACTCAAAAACACTCTCTCTCACACACACAACACTCTCACACACAAAAACTCTCTCTCACACACACACAAAAACACTCTCTCACACAAAAACTCTTTCACACACACACACATTCTCTCTCTCTCTCCGTCTCTCTCACACACACACACACAAAAACTCTCTCTCTCTCTCTCACACACACACACACATTCATACACAAACTCTCTTACACGCACAACCTCTCTTTCACACATCAAAACTCTCTCTCACACACAAAAACTCTTTCAAACACACATAAAAACACTCTCACACACACACAAAAACTCTCTCTCTCTCACACACACACACACATAAAAATTCTCTCATACACACACACAAAAACTCTTTCACAAAATCTCTCACACACACACACAAATCTCTTTCACTCTCTCACACACACAAACTCACTCTCACACACAAAAACTCTTTCACACACACACACTCTCTCTCTCTCCGTCTCTCTCACACACACATACACAAAAACTCTCTCTCTCGCTCTCACACACGCACACACACATACACAAACTCTCTTTCACACAGCAAAACTCTCTTTCACACACAAAAACTCTTTCAAACACACATAAAAACACTCTCTCACACACACAAAAACTCTTTCAAACACACATAAAAACACTCTCTCACACACACAAAAACACTCTCTCACACACACAAAAACACTCTCTCTCACACACACACACACAAACTCTCTCTCTCACACACACAAAAACACTCTCTCACACACACACACAAAAACTCTCTCTCCGTCTCATCCTCTCACACACACACAAAAACTCTCTCTGTCTCACACACACACAAAAACACTGTCTCTCACACGCACATACAATCACAAACTCTCTTACACACACACAAAGTCTCTCTCACACACAAAAATTCTCTCACACACTCAAAAACTCTTTCACACACACACACACAAAAGCTCACTCTCCGTCTCACCCTCTCACACACACACACAAACTCTCTCTATCTCACACACACACAAAAACACTCTCTCACACACACAAAAACTCTCTCATACTCACACACAAAAGCTCCCTTTCACACACAAACTCTCATAAACACACAAACACAAACTCATACACACACAAATTCACGCATACACACATAAGCACACACACACAAAAACTCTCTCTCTCTCTCTCACACACACACACACATTCATACACAAACTCTCTTACACGCACAAACTCTCTTTCACACATCAAAACTCTCTCTCACACAAAAACTCTTTCAAACACACATAAAAACACTCTCTCACACACACAAAAACTCTCTCTCTCTCACACACACACACACATAAAAATTCTCTCATACACACACACAAAAACTCTTTCACAAAATCTCTCACACACACACACAAATCTCTTTCACTCTCTCACACACATAAACTCTTTCACACACACACACTCTCTCTCTCTCCGTCTCTCTCTCACACACACATACACAAAAACTCTCTCTCTCGCTCTCACACACGCACACACACATACACAAAAACTCTCTCTCTCGCTCTCACACACGCACACACACATACACACACAAACTCTCTTTCACACAGCAAAACTCTCTTTCACACACAAAAACTCTTTCAAACACACATAAAAACACTCTCTCACACACACAAAAACACTGTCTCTCACACGCACATACAATCACAAACTCTCTTACACACACACAAAGTCTCTCACACACAAAAATTCTCTCACACACTCAAAAACTCTTTCACACACACACACACAAAAACTCTCTCATACACACAAAATCTCTCTCACACACACACACAAAAACTCACTCTCCGTCTCACCCTCTCACACACACACAAAAACTCTCTCTGTCTCACACACACACACAAAAACACTCTCTCTCGCACACTAAAACTCTCACTCTCACACACACACAAAACACTCTCTCACACACAAATCTCTCTCTCACACACACAAAAACTCTCTCATACTCACACACAAAAGCTCCCATTCACAAACTCTCTCACAAACACACAAACACAAACTCATACACACACAAATTCACACATACACACGTAAGCACACACACACAAAAATGCTCTCTCTTACACACAAAAAAAACTCTCTCTCACACGCACATACACACACAAACTCTCTTACACGCACACAAAGTCTCTCTCACACACAAAAAATCTCTCTTACACACACACACAAATCTCTTTCACTTTCTCTCACACACAAACTCACTCACACACAAAAACTCTTTCACAAACACACACTCTCTCTCTCTCCGTCTCTCACACACACACATACACAAAAACTCTCTCTCTCTTTCTCACACACACATACATACACAAACTCTCTTACACACACAAACTCTCTCTCACACATTAAAACACTCACTCACACACAAAAACACTCTCCACACACACGCACAAAAGCACTCTCACACACACAAACTCTCTCTCTCACATGCACATACACACACAAACTCTCTCTCATACACACACAAAAACTCTCTCTCTCTCTCACACACACACAAATTCTCTCATACACACACACAAAACCTCTCTCTCTCTCATACACACAAAAACTCTCTTACATGCACTAAAACTCTCTCTTTCTCACACACACACAAAAACACTCTCTCTCAAACACACAACACTCTCACACACACACAAAAACACTCTCTCTCATACACAAAACACACTCTCTCTCTCTCACACACACACACACAAACTCTCTCTCTCATGCACACAAACAAACTCTCTCTCTCCCCGTCTCTCTCACACGCACTCACAAAAACTCTCTCTCTCGTGTACACACAAAAACTTTCTCTCCGTCTCTCTCTCACACACACAAAAACTCTCCCTCTCACACACACACACAGAAACACTCTCTCACACACACACGCACAAAAATGATCTCTCACACACTCACACATCTCTCTCTCTCTCACACACACAAAAACTCTCCCTCTCACACACACAGAAACACTCTCTCACACACACAAAAACTCTCTCATACTCACACACAAAAGCTCCCTTTCACACACAAACTCTCATAAACACACAAACACAAACTCATACACACACAAATTCACGCATACACACATAAGCACACACACACAAAAATGCTCTCTCTCACACACACAAAAACTCTCTCTCTCTCACACAAAAACTCTCTCTTACACGCACAAAATCTCTCTCTCTCACACACACACAAAAACTCTCTCTCACACACACAAAAACTCTCTCACACACAAGAACTGTCTCTCACACACACACACACACAAACTCTCTCTCTCTCTCACACACACACACACACACACACACAAAAAACTCTCTTTCACACACACACAAAAACACTCTCTCACACACACACAAAAACTCTCTCTCATACATACTCAAAAACTTTCTCTCATACATACTCAAAAACACTCTCTCATACATACTCAAAAACACTCTCTCTCACACACACAACACTCTCACACACAAAAACTCTCTCTCACACACACACAAAAACACTCTCTCACACAAAAACTCTTTCACACACACACACACTCTCTCTCTCTCTCCGTCTCTCTCACACACACACACACAAAAACTCTCTCTCTCTCTCTCACACACACACACACATTCATACACAAACTCTCTTACACGCACAACCTCTCTTTCACACATCAAAACTCTCTCTCACACACAAAAACTCTTTCAAACACACATAAAAACACTCTCACACACACACAAAAACTCTCTCTCTCTCACACACACACACACATAAAAATTCTCTCATACACACACACAAAAACTCTTTCACAAAATCTCTCACACACACACACAAATCTCTTTCACTCTCTCACACACACAAACTCACTCTCACACACAAAAACTCTTTCACACACACACACTCTCTCTCTCCGTCTCTCTCACACACACATACACAAAAACTCTCTCTCTCGCTCTCACACACGCACACACACATACACAAACTCTCTTTCACACAGCAAAACTCTCTTTCACACACAAAAACTCTTTCAAACACACATAAAAACACTCTCTCACACACACAAAAACTCTTTCAAACACACATAAAAACACTCTCTCACACACACAAAAACACTCTCTCACACACACAAAAACACTCTCTCTCACACACACACACACAAACTCTCTCTCACACACACAAAAACACTCTCTCTCACACACACACACAAAAACTCTCTCTCCGTCTCATCCTCTCACACACACACAAAAACTCTCTCTGTCTCACACACACACAAAAACACTCTCTCACACACACACAAAAACACTGTCTCTCACACGCACATACAATCACAAACTCTCTTACACACACACAAAGTCTCTCTCACACACAAAAATTCTCTCACACACTCAAAAACTCTTTCACACACACACACACAAAAACTCACTCTCCGTCTCACCCTCTCACACACACACACAAACTCTCTCTATCTCACACACACACAAAAACACTCTCTCACACACACAAAAACTCTCTCATACTCACACACAAAAGCTCCCTTTCACACACAAACTCTCATAAACACACAAACACAAACTCATACACACACAAATTCACGCATACACACATAAGCACACACACACAAAAATGCTCTCTCTCACACACACAAAAACTCTCTCTCTCACACACACACACACAAAAACTCTCTCACACACACACACAAACATTCTCTCACACACACACAAAAACTCTCTCACAAAATCTCTCACACACACACACACAAATCTCTTTCACTCTCTCACACACACAAACTCACTCTCACACACAAAAACTCTATCACACACACACACTCTCTCTCTCTCTCCGTCTCTCTCACACACACACACACACAAAAACTCTCTCTCTCTCTCTCACACACACACACACATTCATACACAAACTCTCTTACACGCACAAACTCTCTTTCACACATCAAAACTCTCTCTCACACAAAAACTCTTTCAAACACACATAAAAACACTCTCTCACACACACAAAAACTCTCTCTCTCTCACACACACACACACATAAAAATTCTCTCATACACACACACAAAAACTCTTTCACAAAATCTCTCACACACACACACAAATCTCTTTCACTCTCTCACACACACAAACTCACTCTCACACACAAAAACTCTTTCACACACACACACTCTCTCTCTCTCCGTCTCTCTCTCACACACACATACACAAAAACTCTCTCTCGCTCTCACACACGCACACACACATACACAAAAACTCTCTCTCTCGCTCTCACACACGCACACACACATACACACACAAACTCTCTTTCACACAGCAAAACTCTCTTTCACACACAAAAACTCTTTCAAACACACATAAAAACACTCTCTCACACACACAAAAACACTGTCTCTCACACGCACATACAATCACAAACTCTCTTACACACACACAAAGTCTCTCACACACAAAAATTCTCTCACACACTCAAAAACTCTTTCACACACACACACACAAAAACTCTCTCATACACACAAAATCTCTCTCACACACACACACAAAAACTCACTCTCCGTCTCACCCTCTCACACACACACAAAAACTCTCTCTGTCTCACACACACACACAAAAACACTCTCTCTCGCACACTAAAACTCTCACTCTCACACACACACAAAACACTCTCTCACACACAAATCTCTCTCTCACACACACAAAAACTCTCTCATACTCACACACAAAAGCTCCCATTCACAAACTCTCTCACAAACACACAAACACAAACTCATACACACACAAATTCACACATACACACGTAAGCACACACACACAAAAATGCTCTCTCTTACACACAAAAAAAACTCTCTCTCACACGCACATACACACACAAACTCTCTTACACGCACACAAAGTCTCTCTCACACACAAAAAATCTCTCTTACACACACACACAAATCTCTTTCACTTTCTCTCACACACAAACTCACTCACACACAAAAACTCTTTCACAAACACACACTCTCTCTCTCTCCGTCTCTCACACACACACATACACAAAAACTCTCTCTCTCTTTCTCACACACACATACATACACAAACTCTCTTACACACACAAACTCTCTCTCACACATTAAAACACTCACTCACACACAAAAACACTCTCCACACACACGCACAAAAGCACTCTCACACACACAAACTCTCTCTCTCACATGCACATACACACACAAACTCTCTCTCATACACACACAAAAACTCTCTCTCTCTCTCACACACACACAAATTCTCTCATACACACACACAAAACCTCTCTCTCTCTCATACACACAAAAACTCTCTTACATGCACTAAAACTCTCTCTTTCTCACACACACACAAAAACACTCTCTCTCAAACACACAACACTCTCACACACACACAAAAACACTCTCTCTCATACACAAAACACACTCTCTCTCACACACACACACACACACACACACACACACACACACACACACACACACACACACACACACACACACACACACACACCCCTCACACACGATCGATTGTCTCTGTGCTAAAGAAAGCACCACTACACTATCCTTTGAATTGCAGCTCAGTGTAATATTCGGCTCCAGGGAGAGGTTGTCAATCATTCAGCATTGCCTTCAGACTCACCAAGAATCAAACTTTAATTGCCAGGTGGGAGATTAAATGAAATCCTGTTTTTGTACATTTTCTTGAAAGACTTTGAAAATATATCCCCCTCTCCATCCTGCGGGTTTACCATTGACCTGAAACCGAACTGGACGAGCCGTACCAATATCGAGGCTACGAGAGCAGGTCAGAGGTAGGAGTACTGTGGTGAGTAACTCCCCTCCTGACTCCCCAAAACCTGCCCACCATTGACAAGGCACAAGTCTGGGAGGGTGAGGGAATATTTCCCACTTACCTGGATGGGTCCAGCTCCAGCAACACTCAAGAAGCTTGACATTGAGTTATAGAGTCTTAGAGACGTACAACATGAAAACAGACCCTTCGGTCCATCTCATCCATGCTGGCCAGATATCCCAACCCAATCTAGTCCCACCTGCCAGCACCCGGCCCATATCCCTCCAAACCCTTCCTATTCATATACCCACCCAAATGCCTCTTAAATGTTGTAATTGTACCAGCCTCCACCACTTCCTCTGGCAGCTCATTCCATACACGTACCACCCTCTGAGTGAAAAGGTTGCATCCCAGGTCTCTTTTTATATCTTTTCCCTCTCATCCTAAACCTATGCCCTCTAGTTCTGGACTCCCCCACCCCAGAGAAAAGACTTGGTCTATTTATCCTATCCATGCACCTCATGATTTTATAAACCTCTATAAGGTCACCCCTCAGCCTCCGACGCTCCAGGGAAAACTGCCCCAGCCTGTTCAGCCTCTCCCTGTAGCTCAAATCCTCCAACCGTGGCAACATCCTTGTAAATCTTTTTTGAACCCTTTCAAGTTTCACAACATCTTTCCGATCGGAAGGAGACCAGAATTGCACACAATATTCCAACAGTGGCCTAACCAATGTCCTGTACAGCCACAACATGACCTCCCAACTCCTGTACTCAATACTCTGACCAATAAAGGAAAGCATACCAAACGCCTTCTTCACTATCCTATCTACCTGAAACTCCACTTTCAAGGAGCTATGACCCTGCAAGCACCCTGCTTGATTGGCACATCCATACCTTCAGTAGCAGCAGTGTGTCCTATCAACAAGGTGCACTGTAGAAATTCACCAAAGCCCCTTATATAGTCTCTTCCAAAACCATGAGCACGACCAATGAGAAGGGCAAGGACAGCAGGTAAATAGGAGCTCTTACAAGTTCCTTCCCGATCCACTGACCATCCTGATCAAAAAATATATCAGCGTTTCTTCAGCGACATTGGGTCAGAAACCACACAATGCCTCCCTAATGGCATTGTGGGCGACTGGCTGCAGAGATTCATGAAGACAGCTCCCCATTAGCTTCTTCAAGGCAACTCAAGCTGCCCATGGCCCACACGGACAGTGAAACAAAATCCAACATGGAGTGGATAAAAACATTTGCATTCACTCAGGTTCAAGAATGGGTCACCAAAGGGTGCTTTCCCAGGGAGTGCTGCACTGCCAGTGGGACACCACTGTGTCAAATTGAAGCCAGAGCACCGTGTGGCAACCTTCTGTTGTTGACCACCCCCTTGGGAAACAGGTGACTGTGACACAGCTCCTGTTGGTGAGATCCTGCTGTGCGTTTAGGTAGCTTCCCGGCCTCTGCCAACCCTGACCGTCCCACCCACAAGCCCTGCATAACAACAGTGACTTCAAATGTGATCCACCCACGTGCTTTGGGAACATAGAATGTTCCAGCGCAGTACAGGCCCTTCGGCCCTCGATGTTGCGCTGACCTGTGAAATTAATCTGATGCCTACCTAACCTACATCGTTCCATTATTATCCATTTAAATGCCCTTAACATCGGCGAGTCTCCTGCTGTTGCAGGCAGGGTGTTCCATGCCCCTACTACTCTCTGAGTAAGGAACCTATCTCTGACATCTGTGCTATATCCATCACCCCTCAATTTAAAGCTATGTCCCCTCGTGCTAGCCATCACCATCCAAGGAAAAAGGCTCTCCCTGCCCACCCTAACTCTCTGATTATCTTATATGTCTCGATTAAGTCACCTCTCAACCTTCTTCTCTCCAATGAAAACAGCCTCAAGTCCCTCAGCCTTTCCTCCTAAGACCTCCCCTCCATAACCAGGCAACATCCAAATAAATCTCCTCTGAACCCTTTCCAAAGCTTCCACATCCTTCATATAATGTGGTAACCAGAACTGTACACAATACTCCAAGAGCGACCGCTCCAGAGTTCTGTACAGCTGCAGCATGACCTCATGGCTCCGAAACTCAATCCCTCTTCCAATGAAAACTAACACACTGTACACCTTCTTGACATCCCTATCAAGCTGGGTGGCAGCTTTCAGGGATTTCTGCACTTGGACACTGAGATCTCTCTGTTCATCTATCCTGGCATGAGTTTTACCATTAGCCCAGCACTTTGCATTACCGTTATCTCTTCCAAAGTGAATCCCCTCACACTTTTCTGCATTAAACTCCATTTGCCACTTCTCAGCCCAGCTCTGCATCTTATCTATGTTCCTCTGTAACCTACACCATCCTTCAGCACTATGCACAACTCTGCCTACCTTAGCGTCATCCGCGAACGTACTAACACATCCTTCTACGCCCACATTCAGACCATTTATAAAAATGACACACAGCAGTGGCCCCAAAACAGATCCTTGCACCCCACCACTGGTAACTGAGCTCCAGGATGAACATTTCCCATCAACCACCACCTTCTGTCTCCTTTCAGCTCGCCAATTTCTGATCTAATTCGCTAAATCACGTTCACCCCTAAAACTTTGTATATTGTGCAGTAGCCTACTGTGTGGAACCTTACCAGACGCCTTCCTGATATGCATATACACATCAACCACTTTACCTACATCCACCTGCTTTGTCACCTTCTCAAAGAACTCAATAAGGTTAGTGAGACATGACCTACCCTTCACAAAACCTTATTGACTATCCCTAATCAAATTATTCTTTTCCAGATGATTATAAATCCCATCTCTTATAACTTTCTCCAAAACCTTACCCACAACCAAAGTAAGGCCCACTGGCCTGTAATTACCACGGTTGTCCCGACTCCCCTTCTTAAACAGGGGAGCAACATTTGCTATCCTCCAGTCTTCTGGCACTACTCCTGTAGACAATGACGACATAAAGATCAAAGCCAAGGGCTCGGCAATCTCCTCCCTGGCTTCCCAGAGAATCCGAGGATAAATCCCATCCGACCCAGGAGTCTTATCTATTTTCAGATCTTCTAAAATTGCTAAAACGTCCTCTTTGTCAACCTCAATCCTAGCAGCCTTTATTCTCACTAATATTGCCCTTTTCCAATGTGAATACTGATGAAAAGTATTCATTCAGCGCTTCCCCTATGAGAAGTCCTGAGGATGTGGAAGTTGCCATATAAATGAAAAGGTGCAGAGTGCTATGAGACAAATGTTCATCCCCTCATTAGCCAGAGAGATAGTCTTGTCTCTTCACTGAAAACAGGAAGAAGAGCTTACTGGATTTCCCATTCTCAAGTGTTGTGTTTTCTGAGGAGTGAGGATGTGTTAATAGCTCAGTTCCCATAGATTCCCTTCCGTCAACAGCTGAGGATCAGAGCCATGGAGTTCCTGTTCACCTTGGTCTATGACTCACTAGGAAATCCCCTCCGCATCTCCCTCCCGTCCCCCTCCCCATATCCTTCTCAGTAAGACAACAAGAAATGAACTTTAGTAAAGTCAATCAATTCTTGGCGTTTTTTTATAAAAACTCTTTTAAAATTCCAAATAAAGCCAGATTATATCTCCCAGAAAGATAATAGCCCTTGACTGAAAATTGGGTCATAGTGATGGAGAGTCCATACTGAGAGAGAGCCGCACTATCGGAGGGTCAATGCTGAGGGAGCACAGTCACAGAGTCAGCGCTGAGGCAATGTTATCACCAGTCCTTCAGCGCCACTCAGTCAAAATCCCAACGCCACTTCCCTGATAGCATTAAGGGTCTCTCTACACCAGAGACTACAGCAGGTCAAGAATCAGTTCATGACCACCTCTTCCTGAGCAATTGGGAATGGGTGTTAAATTCTAGGCCAGGCTGGTGATACACACACCCCACCTTCTTTATTATACCCTGAGGTCAAAAGCCAAAATAATGCAGAGTGACAGCAGAGAAGGAAGGCAGGAAGCCTGGTCCCACTACCTCTGGGACTTCCTGACCTTGGCGCAAATGGAACAGGGAATCTGCCTGTCCAGTCACAGGAGCTCATACCTCTGAGAACGCGTCATCACCAAATCAACGGCTCTCTGAAAGTGGCCATTACTGGATAGTATGGAGGAAGCGAGGACCACAGTTGCTGGAGATCAGAGTCGAGAGTGTGGTGCTGGAAAAGCACAGCATGTCAGGCAGCATCCGAGGAGCAGGAGAATCAACATTTCGGGCATAAGCCCTTGATCAGGAATTCCAGCTAGTTTACTTATCTGACAGCTGTACTGTCGAAGGGTCAGTACTGAGGGACCACCACACTGTCAAAGGTGAAAGGAGAACTGCACTGTTGGGGAGTCTGTACTGAAGGAGTGCTGCACTGTCGGAGGGTCAGTGCTGAGGGAGTGCTGCACTGTCAGAGGGTCAGTACTGAGGGAGTGCTGCATTGTCAGAGGGTCAGTACTGAGGGAATGCAGCACTGTCAGAGGGTCAGTACTGAGGGAGTGCCACATTGTTGGAGGGTCAGCGCTGAGTGAGTGCCGCATTGTCAGAGGGTCAGTGCTGAGGGAGTGCCGCACTGTCAGAGGGTCAGTACTGAGGGAGTGCCGCACTGTCAGAGGGTCAGTGCTGAGGGAGTGCCGCACTGTCAGAGGGTCAGTGCTGAGGGAGTGCCGCACTGTCAGAGGGTCAGTGCTGAGGGAGTGCCGCACTGTCAGAGGGTCAGTGCTGAGGGAGTGCCGCACTGTCAGAGGGTCAGTGCTGAGGGAGTGCTGCACTGTCAGAGGGTCAGTACTGTGGGAGTGCTGCACTGTCAGAGGGTCAGTACTGAGGGAATGCTGCACTGTCAGAGGGTCAGTACTGAGGGAGTGCCGCACTGTCAGAGGGTCAGTGCTGAGGGAGTGCCGCACTGTCAGAGGGTCAGTACTGAGGGAGTGCTGCTCTGTCAGAGGGTCAGTGCTGAGGGAGTGCCGCACTGTCAGAGGGTCAGTGCTGAGGGAATGCCACACTGCCAGAGGGTCAGTACTGAGGGAGTACTGCACTGTCAGAGGGTCAGTACTGAGGGAGTGCCACACTGCCAGAGGGTCAGTACTGAGGGAGTGCTGCACTGTCAGAGGGTCAGTGCTGAGGGAGTGCCGCACTGTCAGAGGGTCAGTGCTGAGGGAGTGCCGCACTGTCAGAGGGTCAGTGCTGAGGGAGTACTGCACTGTCAGAGGGTCAGTACTGAGGGAGTGCCCCACAGTCAGAGGGTCAGTGCTGAGGGAGTACTGCACTGTCAGAGGGTCAGTACTGAGGGAGTGCTGTACAGTCAGAGGGTCAGTGCTGAGGGAGTGCTGTACTGTCAGAGGGTCAGTGCTGAGCGGGTGCTGCCCCACAGTCCCAGGGACCCAGGTTCGAATCCAGCCTCAGGCGACTGTCTGTGTGGAGTTTGCACATTCTCCCCCCGTGTCTGCGTGGGTTTCTTCCGGGCGCTCCATTTTCTCCCACCGTCCAAAGATGTGCAGGTTAGGGTGGATTGGCCATGCTACATTACCACATAGTGTTCAGGGATGTGTGGGATACTCTTCGGATGATCGCTGTGGACCTGCAGGGCCGTAGGGCCTGTTTCCACACCATCGGGATTCAGTGAATCTCCTCTGTACCCCACCTAGTGCTATCACATCCTTCCAGTAGTGAGGTGACCAGAACTGTGCACAGGAAGATGGGGCTGGAACCACAACCAGGTTGGCCATGGTTTTACAGAAAGGAAGAACTGGCTCGAGGGGCCAAATGGCCTCCACCACCCCAGACTTTATTCCCCAACTCTTACGAAATTAGAAGTCATTCTGTGATTCAGTGGCGGCCCGTTTTTACTGGAAGGACTGCTCAATATGCTGAGACTCATTCCCAGCTCGTTTTATTTGGCACCAGATGAGCTCTGTGTGAGACTCAGTCACGTCGGGGCTGCTATGGGAATCAACAGCTTCCCATAATTGAAAGCAAACAGACTCCTCCTCAACGGTCAGGTTCACCAAAAGTGCATCACAACAGATTCCCTTAAAGTGTCTTTATATATATACACATGTGGGCAAATGTGTGATCGCGCGTGTGTAGCTTATTGAATGTATAAGGAATTGTGTGGGTGTAAGACAGGCATTGTATGTCATTGGGTGAGTTTGTTTGTGAGGGAGACATGGGACTATCAGGAACAGTGTTTGTCAGGGGGTGGGGGGGAAGGGGTGTGTGTGTGTGTGTGTGTGTGTGTGTTTGTGTGTGAGAGAGAGAGATGGGTGTTGGGAATTTGCATGTATGAGACACGGAAATTGTGTGAGAGTATTTGGGTGTGTCTGTCTGAATATACACGTGCATGAGAAGCTGAGACACTGCTGCGGGGGTTTATGTGCCTTAGAATCGGAATCATACAGCACAGAATTGGCCCTTCGGCCCTACTACTTCTGTGCTAACTCATTCCCAGTATTCCCACTTGCCCCAGAGCTTTGAATGCTATGACATTTCTCGGTATCCCTCCAAACCCTTCCTATTCATGTCCCTGTCCAGATGCCTTTTAAATGCTGTCATTGTACCAGCCTCCCCCCACTTCCCCATTCCATACACACACCACCTTCAGCGTGAAAAAGTTGCCCCTTAGGTCTCTTTTATATCTTTCCCCTCTCACCCTAAACCTATACCCCTCTAGTTCAGGTCTCCCCCACCCCAGGGAAAAGGCCTTGTCTGTTTACCCTATCCATGCCCCTCATGATTTTATAAATCTATTACGTCCCCTTGTTACTGATGCTTCAACTAAGGGGAACAGCTGCTCCCTATACAATCTGTCCACGTCCTTCATAATCTCATGCAGCTCTGTCCAGACCCGCCTCAAACTCCTCTGCTCCAAAATGGAACAGGGTGAAAGTGAGGGCTGGAGATTAGAGTGGTGCTGGAAAAGCACAGCAGGTCAGGCAGCATCCGAGGAGCAGGAAAGTCAACGTTCCAGGCAAAAGCCCTTCATCAGGAACCCTGATGAATCTCCCATGCACCCCTTCTAAGGCAATCGCATCATCTAAATCATCCTCCCAGTGTAGCCTGGGGGGAGTGCTTCACGGTCCAAGATGCTACCCTCTTGGCCAAGCTGCTAAACTGAGGCGATCTCGCCCAGAAGTGACCGCGGAATCTCCCACAGGCACCAATGGAAGGACAGCAGTGAGGGGTGGGGGCACGTGGGCGGCAGGACTCCCTCCCAGTGTTCCGAGGCCAATGTTGAACCTTCCCCCCTCCCCGCCCCCCCCCCCCCTCCACTAACATCACCAAAAGTGACAGTCAAAGGTCCTCAGCACGCTGCCTGTTGGTGGGATCTTGCTATGCAGAGGTTGGCTCCTACTTTTCACACAGCACAATGGCGACCACACTTCAGAAGTACCTTGGATGCATTGATAGGTGGTAGTGGAAAACAGCCGGTGTGAGAGAATATTAGATTAGATTCTCTACCGTGTGGAAACAGGCCCTTCAGCCCAACCAGTCCACACTGACCCTCTGAAGAGTAACCCACTCAGACCCATTTCCCTCTGACTAGCGCACCTGACACTATGGGACAATTCAGCATGGCCAACCCACCCTAACCTACACATCCCTGAACACTATGGGGTAATTTAGCACGGCCAACCCACCCTAACCTACACATCCCTGAACACTATGGGGTAATTTAGCACGGCCAACTCACCCTAACCTACACATCCCTGAACACTATGGGGTAATTTAGCACGGCCAACCCACCCTAACCTACACATCCCTGAACACTATGGGGTAATTTAGCACGGCCAACCCACCCTAACCTACACATCCCTGAACACTATGGGGTAATTTAGCACGGCCAACCCACCCTAACCTACACATCCCTGAACACTATGGGGCAATTTCCCATGGCCAATCCACCCTAACCTACACATCCCTGAACACTATGGGGTAATTTAGCACGGCCAATCCACCCTAACCTACACATCCCTGAACACTATGGGGTAATTTAGCACGGCCAATCCACCCGAACCTACACATCCCTGAACACTATGGGGTAATTTAGCATGGCCAATCCACCCTAACCTACACATCCCTGAACACTATGGGGCAATTTAGCACGGCCAATCCACCCTAACCTACACATCTTTGGACTGTGGGAGGAAATCGGAGCACCCGGAGGAAACCCACGCAGAATAAGGGAGAATGTGCAGACTCCACACAGACAGTCGCCCGAGGCTGGAATCGAACCTGGGACCAAAAGGCAGCTAACCACCGTGCCACCCCAATACCCCTTTATTAACCGATGCTCCCGTTGATGGGAGCTTCAGTGAGAGAGTGGTGTCATTTAATTTAAATTAAGTTAGTTTAGTTCAATTTAAGTTACTTTAATTTGTATGAGAAGCAGCTGGTTCAGTTGCCAGTGATTGTAATAAAAGGCTGATGTCAATCATACACACTGCCTCCCTGCACCACCCCCACCTTGTCATACACACTGCCTCCCTGCACCACCCCCACCTTATCATACACACTGCCTCCCTGCACCACCCCCACCTTGTCATACACACTGTCTCCCTGCACCACCCCCACCTTATCATACACACTGCCTCCCTGCACCACCCCCACCTTATCATACACACTGCCTCCCTGCACCACCCCCACCTTATCTCCTGACTTTGCTGTCTAACCACCATGCACAGGAGACAGGAGACTCCCCTCCTTCTGGGAGAGTGCAGGATGAGATGATCTCAGAGTGAGGAATCACACATTTAAGATTGAGGTGGGGAGCAGTGTCTTCTCTGTGGGTGGTGAGTCTGTGGAATCCTTCACCCACAGAGAGCTGTCGAGGTTTGGCCATTGGGTACAGGCGAGGGAACAGGACAGGAGAAGGCTTTGTTTAATTTGACACAGACAGTTGTTACAATCTAGAATATATTGCCTGAAAGCTCAGAGGAAGCAAGATTCAAGTAAAAGGGAGGAGGTGGGTAAATATTTGATGAGGGGAATAAAGAAATGCAGTTCAGGTAGGTGTTGCGGAGGGGGAAGGGGGAGGTGATATGGTCATTTGAGATGGGAAGCGGGACTAGTGGGATAGACCTTCCACAAAGAGCCAGCACAGACACAATGGGCTGAATGGCCTCGATCTGTGTTAGACAATAATCCTGCAACTGACCAAATATAGCAGCAACTAGTGGCAGCCACGCTCCTTCCTGTTTCACCTTGTTTGTTTTTCTGTGATGCCTCTGCCTCTCGGTCATAAGGTTTCAGTAGTCATTGCCAGATACTCACCAGGGATCAGGTGCGTAATCTCCATGTGTACTTTGACCTACAGCACCAAATATGTGAAGAATTTCCTGCAACGACCAGGATTTAGTTGTAGAGTGGTAACAACAGCTTTCATTTATATAGCACCTTTTTAAACATCATTTTAAAACTCATTTCAGTCCCGTGTCCTTAGACTGTGACGCCAGGCTCTGTACTCCTCGTGTCATTAGGAACATCCTTCGTGTGTTTAGCTTGTCTCGTCCGATCAGAATTTTATAGAATTCTATGAAACCCACTCCCCCTCCTGACTCTTCTAAACTCCAGTGATTTCAATGATCCAGACTCTCTTAAAATTAGAATCCCTACAGTGTGGAAACTGGCCCAACAGGTCCACACCGACCCACCAAAGAGTAACCCTGTATGTGCCCCTGACTAATAACCTCCACTACGGGCAATTTAGCATGGCCAATCCACCCTAACCTACACATCCCTGAACACTATGGGGTAATTTAGCATGGTCAATCCACCCTAACCTACACATCCCTGAACACTATGGGGTAATTTAGCATGACCAATCCACCCTAACCTACACATCCCTGAACACTATGGGGTAATTTAGCACGGCCAATCCACCCTAACCCACACATCCCTGAACACTATGGGGTAATTTAGCATGGCCAATCCACCCTAACCTACACATCCCTGAACACTATGGGGTAATTTAGCATGGCCAATCCACCCTAACCTACACATCCCTGAACACTATAGGGTAATTTAGCATGGCCAATCCTAACCTACACATCCCTGAACACTATGGGGCAATTTAGCATGGCCAGTCCACCCTAACTTACACATCCCTGAACACTATGGGGTAATTTAGCATGGCCAATCCACCCTAACCTACACATCCCTGAACACTATGGGGTAATTTAGCATGGCCAATCCACCCTAACCTATACATCTCTGAACACTATGGGGTAATTTAACACGGCCAATCCACCCTAACCTACACATCCCTGAACACTATGGGGTAATTTAGCATGTAGTAGTAAAAAATGAGGTCTGCAGATGCTGGAGATCACAGCTGCAAATGTGTTGCTGGTCAAAGCACAGCAGGCCAGGCAGCATCTCAGGAATAGAGAATTCGACGTTTCGAGCATAAGCCCTTCATCAGGAATAAGAGAGAGAGAGCCAAGCTGGCTGAGATAAAAGGTAGGGAGGAGGGACTAGGGGGAGGGGCGATGGAGGTGGGATAGGTGGAAGGAGGTCAAGGTGAGGGTGATAGGCCGGAGTGGGGTGGGGGCGGAGAGGTCAGGAAGAGGATTGCAGGTTAGGAGGGCGGTGCTGAGTTGAGGGAACCGACTGAGACAAGGTGGGGGGAGGGGAAATGAGGAAGCTGGAGAAATCTGAATTCATACCTTGTGGTTGGAGGGTTCCCAGGCGGAAGATGAGGCGCTCCTCCTCCAGCCGTCGTGTAGTTGTGTTCTGCCGGTGGAGGAGTCCAAGGACCTGCATGTCCTCGGTGGAGTGGGAGGGGGAGTTAAAGTGTTGAGCCACGGGGTGATTGGGTTGGTTGGTTCGGGCGGCCCAGAGGTGTTCTCTGATGCGTTCCGCAAGTAAGCGGCCTGTCTCACCAATATAGAGGAGGCCACATCGGGTGCAGCGGATGCAATAGATGATGTGTGTGGAGGTACAGGTGAACTTGTGGCGGATATGGAAGGATCCCTTGGGGCCTTGGAGGGAAGTGAGTGTGGAGGTGTGGGCGCAAGTTTTACATTTCCTGCGGTTGCAGGGGAAGGTGCCGGGGGTGGAGGTTGGGTTGGTGGGGGGTGTGGATCTGACAAGGGAGTCACGAAGGGAGTGGTCCTTGCGGAACGCTGATAGGGGAGGGGAGGGAAATATATCCTTGGTGGTGGGGTCCGTTTGGAGGTGGCGGAAATGGCGGCGGATAATACGTTGTATGCGCAGGTTGGTGGGGTGGTAGGTGAGAACCAGTGGGGTTCTGTCTTGGTGGCGGTTGGAGGAGCGGGGCTCAAGGGCGGAGGAGCGGGAAGTGGAGGAGATGCGGTGGAGGGCATCGTCGATCACGTGCTCAAGGGCGGAGGAGCGGGAAGTGGAGGAGATGCGGTGGAGGGCATCGTCGATCACGTGCTCAAGGGCGGAGGAGCGGGAAGTGGAGGAGATGCGGTGGAGGGCATCGTCGATCACGTGCTCAAGGGCGGAGGAGCGGGAAGTGGAGGAGATGCGGGCTCAAGGGCGGAGGAGCGGGAAGTGGAGGAGATGCGGGCTCAAGGGCGGAGGAGCGGGAAGTGGAGGAGATGCGGGCTCAAGGGCGGAGGAGCGGGAAGGCTCAAGGGCGGAGGAGCGGGAAGTGCTCAAGGGCGGAGGAGCGGGAAGTGCTCAAGGGCGGAGGAGCGGGAAGTGCTCAAGGGCGGAGGAGCGGGAAGTGCTCAAGGGCGGAGGAGCGGGAAGTGCTCAAGGGCGGAGGAGCGGGAAGTGCTCAAGGGCGGAGGAGCGGGAAGGCTCAAGGGCGGAGGAGCGGGAAGGCTCAAGGGCGGAGGAGCGGGAAGGGCCTTTTATCTCAGCCAGCTTGGCTCTCTCTCTCTTATTCCTGATGAAGGGCTTATGCTCGAAACGTCGAATTCTCTATTCCTGAGATGCTGCCTAACCTGCTGTGCTTTGACCGGTAATTTAGCATGGCCAATCCACCCTAACCTACACACTCCTGAACACTATGGGGTAATTTAGCATGGCCAATCCACCCTAACCTACACATCCCTGAACACTATGGGGTAATTTAGCATGGCCAATCCACCCTAACCTACACACCCCTGAACACTATGGGTAATTTAGCAACGCCAATCCACCCTAACCTACACATCCCTGAACACTGTGAGGCAATTTAGCACGGCCAATCCACCCTAACCTGCATATCTTTGGACTGTGGGAGGAAACCGGAGCACCTGGAGGGAGAATGTGCAAACTCCACACAGTCAGGCAGCTGAGGCTGGAAATCGAACCGGTGTCCCAGGCTCTGGGAGGCAGCAGTGCTAACCACGGAGCCACATTAGCTCTGTCTCCCCAGGAATCAGTCCTGGAAACTTTTGATGCATTCCCTCAATAGCCAGAGCACCCTTCCTCAGATCAAGACACCAAAACTGCACACAAAAGTCCAAGGTGCAGTTTTACCGAGCCCCTGTACAATTGGAGGAAAGCATCCTTGCTCCTGTACTCAATGTCCTCTTGCTATGAAGGCCAACATGCTCTCTGTGCCTACTGCACACTTCCATTCAGCGACTGGGGTACCAGAACTCCTAGGGCTGGTGGCACCTCCCCCTTTCCCAATCTATCATCATTCCGATAATAATCTGTCCGAACGAAGGCCAAAATACCGCAACTGCTGGAAGATTGAAACAAAGAACTCGGTTTGGCAGCATCCGCGGAGAGAGAAGCCGAATTAACTCGCAAGGCGGGGTTGACCCTTCTTCATCCCCGAAGAAAGGCTCATACCTGAAACGTCGACTCTCCTGCTCCTTGGATGCTGCCTGACCTGCTGCGCTTTTCCAGCAACACATTTTTTGCTCTGATCTCCAGTATCGGCAGTCCTCTCTTTCTCCTTTTGACTCTTCTTCAGAAAAGGAAAGCAATCTGCCCTCTCTCTCGCTTTTGCTACTAAAGTGGTTAATCACGTGTTTGTCCACACAGAAACGTGGCCTGGCAAAGGGTGCTGATTATCAAATCCTTCCTACATGGTCACTCTGCCCACGTGTTGCCATTGTATGGGGGGGGGGGGGGGGGGAGGAACTCACACATTTTGGTGGACTTTTAGTTCAAGGTGCTGTTTATGATTGAATGTTGTATAGTGGCACACTCCACATACCAGGACTATGAGCTTGTGAGTGCACTAAGGCTTGTGTGAATCACACTGCAGGTAGGCCGCAGTCTGAAGGCTCTCCAGCCATTACACACTGAGGGGCCGGAAACCTCTTATTGTCAAACCTCAGGCTGTAAGTTTGAGATAGATGGGATATTGTAAATATAATTTGTCAAATAAATGTAGTCAGGACCCTCAGACATGATAACAAGAGAAAAACTCATCTGTTTGGCCCTTTGTGTAAAGTTAACTTTGAACTCTGTTGGAATGTACATTCTAAAAGTTTATGAATAACATATATTTTATGAATAAAAGCTAGTGGGAGAGCAATTAGATTCCCTACAGGGTGGGAACAGGCCCTTCGGCCCAACAAGTCTACACCAGCCCTCCGAACAGTAACCCACCCAGACCCATTCCCATACATTTACCCCTGACTAACGCACCTAACACCATGGGGCAATTTAGCATGGTCAATTCACCCTAACCTGCACATCTTTGGAGTGTGGGAGGAACCGGAGAAAGCCCACGCAGACACGGGGAGAATGTGCAAACTCCACACAGTCAGTCGCCCGAGGCTGGAATTGAACCCGGGTCCCTGGTGTTGGGAGGCAGCAGTGCTAACCACTGTGCCACCGTGCCACCCCAAATGGGAACCAGGGGATGCTCTAGAGGCCAGAGATAGAGGAAATAGAGCTCTCTCAGGTTAATGGGCTGGAGGAGGTTATCCAGACAGAGAGGGGTGTAGGGCCTGGACAGGGAGTAAGTATACAGACGCTGCAGCAGTTAGAGAAAAAAGGCTTTTGCAGAAGTTGAGGGAAATAACAGAGATATGGAGAAAATGCATAGAATTATTTTTCAAACCGGAGGCCTGTGACCAGTGGTGTTCCACAAGGGTCAGTACTGGGTCCACCGAGTATAGAATATTCCAGCGCTGCTCAGGCCCTTCGGCCCTCGATGTTGCGCTGACCTGTGGAACCAATCTGAAGCCCATCTATCCTACACTATTCCATTCTCATCCGTATGCCTATCCAATGACCATTTAAATGCCCTTAAAGTTGGCGAGTCCGCTACTGTTACAGGGAGTGCGTTCCACACCCCTCCTACTCTCTGAGTAAAGAAACTACCTCAGAAATTCCCACAGATCCATCCACTTTTGTTGTCATGTATATATAAATGGTTTGGATAAGAATGTAGGATGCATGATTGGGATGTTTGCAGCTGACATCAAAGTTGACGCAGTAGTGGACAGTGAGGGAGGTTGTCACAGATCACAAAGAGATATTTTCAAATGAGTCCATTTGGCTGAGGAGAGGCAAATGGAGCTTAATTTGGATAAATGTGAGTTATTGCATTTTGGTAATATAATAAGGGCAGGAGATAGACAATTAATAGGAGGGCCCCACGTCGTGTTGCAGGACAGAGGGACCTACCAGTATCAGATTCATAATTCTGTGAAATTTGCTTCACAAAGCAGTTAAGAAGCCATTTAGCACGCTGGCCTACATTGCGCAGATCTTGGAGTAGAGGAGTTGGGACGCCATATTGAGATTGCACAAGACATTGGTGACACATCTTCTGGGCTGTTATGTGCAGTTCTGGTTACCCGGTTAATAGGAAGGGTATTATTAAACTGGACAGGGTTCAGAAATGATTTACCAGGATGTTTCCAGGAATGGAGAGTTCAAGGGGTAAACAGAGACTGGAAAGTCTGGGACTTTTCCACTGAAGCGCAGGAGGTTGAGGGGTGACCTTATTGAGGTTTATAAAATCATGAGGACATAGACAAGCTGTAGGCCAAGGAGAAAACTAGTTGCCATATTTTTGAGGTGAGAGGAGGAAGATTTAGAATCATAGAGTCCCTACGCTAATCACAGGATCCTTACAGTGTGGAAAAGGCCCTTCGGCCTAACAAGTCCACACCGACCCTCTGCAAAGAGTACCCCACCCAAACCCATTCCTTCACCCACTAACTCGACATTTACCCCTCACTAACACATTCCTGAACACCACGGGCAGTTGAACACGGCTAATTCACCCTAACCTGCACATCTTTGGATTATGGGGGGAAACCAGAGCACCCGGAGGAAACCCACACAGACACGGGGAGAATGTGCAAACTCCACACAGAAAGTCACCCTTAAAATGAACAGGAGGGGCAACTGTTTTACACAGAGAGTGGCTTGCATTTTGGAATGAACTGCCAGAGAAAGTGGTGGGTGCAAGTACAGTTATAACATTTAAAAGACGTTTGGGTAAGTTAATGAACAGCAAAGGTTTGGAGAGATATAGACAGGCAGGCAGGACAAGTTTAGCTTGGGAAAATTGTTGGCGTGGACCGGTGGGACCTAGGAATGACTCTACGAATCTGTGGGAAGGATTTTCTGAGAGAGAGATTGCTTTTAAAAAGTCAGCACAAGCACAATGGGCCAAATGGCCTCCGAATATGTGTCAATTTCCCTGCTTGAGGGTCCCAAGCTGATGCTGAGAGACAGCGCTCCCCATGGTAGCTGAGATAGGTCTTACAGCTGTGCTCAACTCTAGGGTCTCCTGTCAGACGAGGGGGACATGATAATACAGGGATCTGCTGGAGCAGAAGGGGGTAATGTTAATCAAGGGGGCCCTGTACCGTATCATGTCCCCATGTCTTGTATGGGGTGACCTTGAAGTGTGCGGTAGGGAGATGTGAAACACCTAGCTATTGTCCCCAATACAACCAACAACATCTTTTAACCTTCAACCCCATCTGCTGGCGACACTGCGGCACTACAACTGCCTCAGATCTACAACAACAGCAGCCTGCATTTGTATATCATCTGATGCAAGAAAACATCCCTGGTCATCTCAGGAGCAGTGCTGCAAGCAAACACTGACACTGGGCCACCCCAGGAGATCCTGTGGAGCTCACCAAATTATTGTGGCTCAAAGATTTTGAGGAGGAAACAGAGAGAGAGAGAGAGAGCGAAAAAAGACTGAGTGAGGGAGTTCCAGAGCTTGAGGTCCAATAGATTAGATTACTTACAGTGAGGAAACAGGCCCTTCAGCCCAACAAGTCCACACCGACCCACCAAAGCGCAACCCACCCATACCCCTACATTTACCCCTTACCTAACACTACGGGCAATTCAGCATGGCCAATTCACCTGACCCGCACATCTTTGGACTGTGGGAGGAAACCAGAGCACCCGGAGGAAACCCACGCAGACACGGGGAGAACGTGCAAACTCCACACAGTCGGTCGCCTGAGTCGGGAATTGAACCTGGGTCTCAGGCGCGGTGAGGCAGCAGTGCTAACCACTGTGCCACTGTGCCACCCACTAAGCTGAAGGCATAGCTGCCAGTAATGGTGTGAAGAAAATCAGGGGATAGATGGAATTAGAGGAGTACAGACATTTCAGAGGGTGATGGAGATTGGAGGGGATTACAGAGATAGGGAGAGGGTGTAGGGGCTGGAGGAGGCTACAGAGATAGGGAGGGGGTGTAGGGGCTGGAAGAGATTATAGAGATAGGGAGGGGGTATAGGGGCTGGAGGGGGTTACAGAGATAGGGAGGGTGTTACAGAGATAGGGAGGGAGTGTTGGGGCTGGAGGGGGTTACAGAAAGAGGGAGGGGGTGTAGAGGCTGGAAGGGGTTAGAGATATAGGGAAGGGTGTAGGGGCTGGCAGGGGTTACAGGAGCTGGAGGGGGTTACAGAGATAGGGAGGGATGTAGGAGCTGGAGGGGGTTACAGAGATAGGGAGGGGGTGTAGGGGCTGGAGGGGGTTACAGAGATAGGGAGGGAGTGTTGGGGCTGGAGGGGGTTACAGAGATAGGGAGGGGGTGTAGGGGCTGGAGGGGGCTGGAACTACAGAATCTCTCAGTGCAGAAGAGATTCACTTAGCCCATGGAGTCCACACTGACTGTCCAAATTCCACCCCCCATACCCCGCCTCCCCCCCCCCATTTACTGTCTCCCTGTATCCCTGCATTTACCACTGCGGATCCACCTCACCTACACATCCCTCGACATGATGGACAATTCCGCACGGTGAATGCATCTACCCAGCACAACGTTGGACTCTGGGAGTTAACCAGAGGAGCCGCTGGAACCGCACACAGACAGGGGGAGAATGCACAAATTCGACACAGACAACGTGCTGAGGGTGGCTTCGAACCTGGGTCCCTGCACTGTCAGCTAGCAGTGCTAACCACTGAGCCACTGTGCTGCACAGTTCGGGCCAGTCATAATGGCCACGTGGCAGTAATATGTGTTCACCGTACCACAGCACTCGTGTTATTGTTTAGGGAAACAACTCTACAGATTCTGACAACACTGTCCCTCGAGCCAGAAGAACCGGTTGCCATTTCCAGCACGATTGGTCAGCGTGCCAATAATACAGTGCACAGCGAGAGCTTTACAGGTTTTACTGCCAGTAATAAGGCAGTATTAATAGTATTCATAATGCCTGTGGGTCCAGTCACAAAGCCAGTATTATCACCCATTTAATTATTAATACAGGTCACAGCATGACCATATGTGCCACTGTGAGTGGTCAGTATTGTTGCTTGTCATGTCATTAATACAGGTAACAGCATCAGTGTTACTGTAAATACGACCAATAATAATGGTCAAGCAGCAGTGTAATAATTCATACAGCCTGTAGTACAGATCACAGTAATAAATATAGTACATAGAACATAGAAAAATACAGCGCAGTACAGGCCCTTTGGCCCTCAATGTTGGGCCGATCCAAGCCCACCTAACCTATACTAGCCCACTATCCTCCATATGCCTATCCAATGCCCGTTTAAATGCCCATAAAGAGGGAGAGTCCACCACTGTTACTGGCAGGGCATTCCATGAACTCACGACTCGCTGAGTAAAGAATCTACCCCTAACATCTGTCCTATACCTACCTCCCCTTAATTTAAAGCTATGCCCCCTCGTAACAGCTGACTCCATATGTGGAAAAAGGTTCTCATGGTCAATCCTATCTAAACCCCTAATCATCTTGTACACCTTTATCAAGTCACCCCTAAACCTTCTTTTCTCCAATGAGAACAGCCCCAAGTGCCTCAGCCTTTCCTCATATGATCTTCCTACCATACCAGGCAACATCCTGGTAAACCTCCTCTGCACCCGTCACAGTGCCTCCACATCCTTCCTATAGTATGGCGACCAAAACTGCACACAACACTCCAGATGCGGCCGCACCAGAGTCTTATACAACTGCAACATGACCTCAGGACTCCGGAACTCAATTCCTCTACCAATAAAAGCCAGTACACCATATGCCTTCTTCACAGCACTATTTACCTGGGTGGCAACTTTCAGAGGTCAATAGTATTGCTCATTGTCATTATTTCTACAAACAACACTCGTATTATTGTTGATAGAGAAGGGGGTATGGATTTGGCACCAATATCACTGCTTCTAAGTGCCATTAACAGTTACAGCTAAAGCATCATTGTTCATCATATCAGTAAAAATACTCAAGGCATTTTTGGTTATAGCGAGCACTTAACAAGCAGGACTGTCAACTAGAACATGATTTCTTTATTTGTTATTTTTGCCGGTGTGATCTATGTTTTGGTTTATTTTTCTGTGTTTTCAGATTGTGCTGGAGCACCGACACTGTATGCAATAAAATATACATGAAATAAATAAATAGTATTGTTTCATCATGTCAATAATGCAGGCCAGAGCACCATCATTACTGGTCACTGTGCCAGTAATATAGGTCAGGGCACCAGTCTTATTGCTCATCATGTCAATAGGTGGGTTGGCTATGCTAAATTACCCCTCGTGCTCAGGGATGGCGAGGTTTGGTGTACAAAGTTAAAAATCACACCACACCAGGTTACAGTCCAACCGGTCTAATTGGAAGCACTAGCTTTCGGAGCGACGCTCCTTCATCAGGTGGTTGGTGCAGGGACAATGGGTCTGGGTGGGTTACTCTTCGGAGGGTCGGTGTGGACTGGTTGGGCCGAAAGGCAGGTTTCCACACTGTAGGGAATCTAATCTAAAGACAGGTCACAGCACCAATATTATCATTAATGACAGAGCTAAAAGTCCCACCACACCAGGTTATAGTCCAACAGGCTTAGTTGGAAGCACTAGCTTTTGGAGCAACACTCCTTCATCAGGTACCTTTGTACGCCCCAGTCCAAACCTGGCAGCTCCACATCATTCATAATACAGCCACAACGCCAGTATAATTGTTCACAGTGTCACTGGGATAGATCATGGCACTGGTATACTGGTGTATATCATGGCACTGGTATACTGGTATCTATCATGGCACTGGTATACTGGTGTTTAGCATGCCACTGGTATGCTGGTGTATATCATGGCACCAGTATACTGGTGTAGATCATGGCACTGGTATACTGGTATAGATCATGGCACTGGTATAATGGTGTATACCATGGCACTTGTATACTGGTGTATATCATGGCACTGGTATACTGGTGTATATCATGGCACGGGTATACTGATACAGATCACGGCACTGGTATACTGGTGTATATCATGGTACTGGTATACTGGTGTATATCATGGCACTGGTATACTGGTGTAGTTCATGGCACTGGTACAATGGTGTATATCATGGCACGGGTATACTGATACAGATCATGGCACTGCTATACTGGTGTATATCATGGTACACGTATACTGGTGTATATCATGGCACTGGTATACTGGTATAGATCATGGCACTCGTATACTGGTGTATATCATGGCACTGGTATACTGGTATAGATCATGGCACTGGTGTACTGGTGTATATCATGGCACTGGTATACTGGTATAGATCATGGCACTGGTATACTGGTGTATATGATAGCACTGGTATACTGGTATAGATCATGGCACTGGTATAATGGTGTATATCATGGCACTGGTATACTGGTGTATATCATGGCTCTGGTATACTGGTGTATATCATGGCACTGGTATATATCATGGCACTGGTATACTGGTGTATATCATGGCTCTGGTATACTGGTATATATCATGGCACTGGTATACTGGTGTATATCATGGCACTTGTATACTGGTATAAATCATCGCACCGGTATACTGTTGTATATCATGGCACTGGTATACTGGTATATATTATGGCACTGGTATACTGGTGTATATCATGGCTCTGGTATACTGGTATATATCAATGCACTGGTATACTGGCGTATATCATGGCACTGGTATACTGGTATATATCACGGCTCTGGTATACTGGTGTATATCATGGCTCTGGTATATTGGTATATATCATGGCTCTGGTATACTGGCGTATATCATGGCACTGGTATACTGGTATTGTGGTGGAGAAAGTGAGGACTGCAGATGCTGGAGATCAGAGCTGAAAATGTGTTGCTGGAAAAGCGCAGCAGGTCAGGCAGCATCCAAGGAACTGGAGATTCGACGTTTCGGGCATAAGCCCTTCTTCAGGAATGAGGAGAGTGTGCCAAGCAGGCTAAGGTAAAAGGTAGGGAGGAGGGACTTGGGGGAGGGGCGATGGAGATGTGATAGGTGGAAGGAGGTCAAGGTGAGGGTGATAGGCCGGAGTGGGGTGGGGGCGGAGAGGTCAGGAAGAAGATTGCAGGTTAGGAGGGCGGTGCTGAGTTCGAGGGATTTGACTGAGACAAGGTGGGGGGAGGGGAAATGAGGAAACTGGAGAAATCTGAGTTCATCCCTTGTGGTTGGAGGGTTCCCAGGCGGAAGATGAGGCGCTCCTCCTCCAACCTTCGTGTTGTTATGTTCTGGCGATGGAGGAGTCCAAGGACCTGCATGTCTTCGGTGGAGTGGGAGGGGGAGTTAAAGTGTTGAGCCACGGGGTGGTTGGGTTGGTTGGTCCGGGTGTCCTAGAGGTGTTCTCTGAAACGTTCCGCAAGTAGGCGGCCTGTCTCCCCAATATAGAGGAGGCCACATCGGGTGCAGCGGATGCAGTAAATGATGTGTGTGGAGGTACAGGTGAATTTGTGGCAGTTATGGAAGGATCCCTTGGGTCCTTGGAGGGAAGTGAGGGGGGAGGTGTGGGCGCAAGTTTTACATTTCCTGCGGTTGCAGGGGAAGGTGCCGGGAGTGGAGGTTGGGTTGGTGGGGGGTGTGGACCTGACGAGGGAGTCACGAAGGGAGTGGTCTTTGCGGATACGCTGATAGGGGAGGGGAGGGAAATATATCCCTGGTGGTGGGGTCCGTTTGGAGGTGGCGGAAATGACGGCGGATGATACGATGTATATGGAGGTTGGTGGGTGGTAGGTGAGAACCAGTGGGGTTCTGTCTTGGTGGCGGTTGGAGGGGCGGGGCTCAAGGGCGGAGGAGCGGGAAGTGGAGGAGATGCGGTGGAGAGCATCATCGATCACGTCTGGGGGGAATCTGCGGTCCTTGAAGAAGGAGACCATCTGCGCTGTGTGGTCTGTTCAGAACGTACTGCGCTGTAATGCTCTACCAGGAGCTGTACTGTGCTGTAACATTGTGTTAGGAGCTGTACTGTGCTGTAATGTTCAATACGGGCCTGTACTGTGCTGTAATGTTCTATAACGGCCTGTACTGTGGTGTAATTTACCACAAGGAGCTGTACTGCGCTGTAATGTTCTATAAGGAGCTGTACTGCGCTGTAATGTTCGAGCAGGAGCTGTATTGCGCTGTAATGTTCTATAAGGAGCTGTACTGCGCTGTAATGTTCTATAAGGAGCTGTACTACCCTGTAATGTTCTATAAGGGTCTGTACTGCGCTGTAATGTTCTATAAGGAGCAGTAGTGCACCGTAATTTTCAATGACGGCCTATACTGCGCTGTAATGTTCTATAAAAGACTGTGCTGCACTGTAATGTTCTATAAGGAGCTGTACTACACTGTAATGTTCCATAAGGGTGTATACTGCACTGTAATGTTCTATAAGGGCCTGTACTGCGCTGTAATGTTCTATGAGGGACTGTACTGCACTGTAATGTTCTATAAGTAGCTGTACTGCGCTGTAATGTTCTATAAGGATCTGGATTGCGCTGTAATGTTCAATAAGGAGCTGTACTGCGCTGTAATGTTCTATAAGGGCCTGTACTGAGCTCAAATGTTCTGTAAGGTTCTGTACTGCGCTGTAATGTTCTATAAGGAGCTGTACTGTGCTGTAATGTTCTATAAGGAGCTGCACTGCGCTGTGATGTTCTATCGGGGCAGTACTTCGCTGTATTGTTCGATAAAGAGCTGTACTGCGCTGTAATGTTCTATAAGGAGCTGTGCTGCTGTGTAATGTTCAATAGGGACAGTACTGCGTTGTAATGTTCTATGAGGGCCTGTACTGCGTTGTAATGTTCTACAAGGGGCTGTACTGCGCTGTGATGTTCTATAAGGGGCTGTACTGCGCTGTAATGTTCAATACGGAGCTGCACAGCCCTGTAATGTTCTATAAGGAGCTGTACTGCACTGCAATGTTCAATAAGGAGCTGTAATGCGCTGTAATGTTCCATAAGGAGCTGTAATGCACTGTAATGTTCTATAAGGAGCTGTACTGCACTGTAATGTTCTATAAGGGTTTGTACGGCCCTGTAATGTTCTGTGAGGAGCTGTGCTGCGCTGTAATGTTCTATAAGGAGCTGAACTGCGCTGTAATGTTCTATAAGGGCCTGTACTACGCTATAATGTTCCATAAGGGCCTGTACTGTGCTGTAATGTTCTATAACAGCCTGTACTGTGGTGTAATTTACCACAAGGAGCTGTACTGCGCTGTAATGTTCTATAAGGAGCTATACTGCGCTATAATGTTCTATAAGGAGCTGTACTGCCCTGTAATGTTCGAGCAGGAGCTGTACTGCGCTGTAATGTTCTATAAGGGCCTGTACTGCGCTCTAATGTTCTATAAGGAGCTGCACTGTGCTGTAATGTTCTAGAAGGAGCAGTAGTGCACCGTAATTTTCAATGAAGGCCTATACTGTGCTGTAATGTTCTATAAAAGACTGTGCTGCACTGTAATGTTCTATAAGGAGCTGTACTGCACTGTAATGTTCCATAAGGGCATATACTGCGCTGTAATGTTCTATAAGTAGCTGTACTGCACTGTAATGTTCTATAAGGATCTGGACTGCGCTGGAATGTTGTATAAGGGCCTGTACTGCGCTGTAATGTTCTATAAGGAGTACTGCTGTGTAATGTTCTATAAGGAGCTGTACTGTACTGTAATGTTCTATAAGGAGCTGTACTGCGCTGTATTGATCTATCAGGAGCTGTACTGCGCTGTATTGTTCTATAAGGGCCTGTGCTGCGCTGTAATGTTGTATAAGGAGCTGTACTGCGCTGTAATGTTCTATAAGGGCCTGTGCTGCGCTATAATGTTGCATAAGGAGCTGTACTGCGCTGTAATGTTCTGTAAGGAGCTGTACTGCACTCTAATGTCCTATAAGGAGCTGTACTGCGCTGTAATGTTCTATAAGGAGCTGTACTGTGCTGTAATGTTCTATACGGGCCTGTACTGCGCTGTAATGTTCTACAAGGAGCTGTACTGCGCTGTTATGTTCTCTTATAAGCTGTACTGCGCTGTAATGTTCTATAAGGAGCTGTACTGCGCTGTAATGTTCTACAAGGAGCTGTACTGCACTGTAATTTTCGATAAAGAGCTGTGCTGCGCTGTAATGTTCCATAAGGGCTTGTAATGCATTGTAATGTTCTATAAGGAGCTGTACTGCGCTGTAATGTTCTATAAGGAGCTGTACTGCACTGTAATGTTCTATAAGGAGCTGTAATGCACTGTAATTTTCGATAAAGAGCTGTACTGCGCTGTAATGTTCTATAAGGGGCTGTACTGCGCTGTAATGTTCTATAAGGGCCTGCACTGCACTGTAATGTTCTATAAGGAGCTGGACTGCACTGCAATGTTCTCTTATAAGCTGTACTATGTTGTAATGTTCTATAAGGGCCTGTACTGTTCTGTAATGTTCTATAAGGAACTGTAGTGCGCTGTAATGTTCTATAAGGAGCTGTACTGCGCTGTAATGTTACTGTAAGGTTCTGTACTGCACTGTAATGTTCTATAAGGAGCTTACTGCGCTGAAATATTCTAAAAGGAGCTGTACTGCGCTGTACTGCACTACCAGGAGCTGTGCTGTGCTGTAATATTGTGTTAGGCGCCGTACTGTGCTGTAATGTTCTATACTGGCCTGTCTTCCACTGTAATGTTGTATAAGGAGCTGTACTGCGCTGTAATGTTCTATAAGGAGCTGTACTGTGCTATAATGTTCTATAAGGACCCGTACTGCACTGTAATTTTCTATAAGGAGCTGTACTGCACTGTAATGTTCTGTAAGGTTCTGTACTGCGCTGTAATGTTCTGTGAGGAGCTGTACTGCGCTGTAATGTTCTATAAGGGGCTGTACTGCGCTGTAATCTTCTATAAGGAGCTGTACTGTGCTGTGATGTTCTATAGGGGCAGTACTTCGCTGTAATGTTCGATAAAGAGCTGTACTGTGCTGTAATGTTCTATAAGGAGCTGTACTGCTGTGTAATGTTCAATCAGGGACAGTACTGCACTGTAATGTTCTATAAGGGGCTGTACCGTGCTGTAAGGTTCTATAAGGAGCTGTACTGCGCTGTAATGTTCTGTGAGGAGCTGTACTGCGCTGTAATGTTCTGTGAGGGTCTGTATGGCCCTGTAATGTTCTGTGAGGAGCTGTACTGCGCTGTGATGTTCTGTGAGGGTCTGTACGGCCCTGTAATGTCCTATAAGGGACTGCACTGTGCTGTAATGTTCTATAAGGGCCTGTACTGCGCTGTAATTTTCTATAAGGAGCTGTACTGCGCTGTAATGTTCGATAAAGAGCTGTACTGCGCTGTAATGTTCTATAAGGAGCTGGACTGCACTGTAATGTTCTCTTATAAGCTGTACTGTGTTGTAATGTTCTATAAGGAGCTGGACTGCGCTGTAATCTTCTATAAGGAGCTGTACTGCGCTGTAATGTTCAATAAGGACCCGTACTGCGCTGTAATCTTCTATAAGGAGCTGTACTGCGCTGTAATGTTCTATAAGGAGCTGTACTGCGCTGTAATGTTCAATAAGGGACAGTACTGTGCTGTAATGTTCCATAAGGGCCTGTACTGCACTGTAATGTTCTATAAGGGGCTGTACTGCGCTGTGATGTTCAATACGGAGCTGTACTGCACTGTAATGTTCTATAAGGGGCTGTACTGTGCTGTAATGTTCAATAAGGGCCTTTACTGCACTGTAATGTTCTATAAGGAGCTGTACTGCTGTGTAATCTTCTATAAGGAGCTGTACTGCGCTGTAATGTTCAATAAGGGACAGTACTGCGGTGTAATGTTCTATAAGGAGCTGTACTGCGCTGTAATGTTCAATAAGGGACAGTACTGCGCTGTAATGTTCCATAAGGGCCTGTAATGCGTTGTAATGTTATATAAGGAGCTGTACTGCGCTGTAATGTTCTATCAGGGCCTGCACTGAGCTGTGATGTTCTATAAGGGGCTGTACTGCGCTGTAGTGTTCGATAAAGAGCTGTACTGCGCTGTAATGTTCTATAAGGGGCTGTACTGCGTTGTAATGTTCTACAAGGGCCTGTACTGTGCTGTAATGTTGTACAAGGGCCTGTACTGCGCTGTAATGTTCTATACGGGCCTGTACTGCGCTGTAATGTTCTATAAGGAGCTATACTGCACTGTAATGTTCAATAAAGGACAGTACTGCGCTGTAATGTTCTATAAGGAGCTGTACTGCGCTGTAATGTTCCATAAGGGCCTGTAATGCGTTGTAATGTTATATAAGGAGCTGTACTGCGCTGTAATGTTCTATCAGGGCCTGCACTGAGCTGTGATGTTCTATAAGGGGTTGTACTGCGCTGTAGTGTTCTATAAGGAGCTGTACTGCGTTGTAATGTTCTATAAGGGCCTGTACTGTGCTGTAATGTTGTACAAGGGCCTGTACTGCGCTGTTATGTTCTGTAAGGAGCTGTACTGCGCTGTAATGTTCTATAAGAAGCAGTACTGCTGTGTAATGTTCTATAAGGAGCTGTACTGTACTGTAATGTTCTATAAGGAGCTGAAGTGCACTGTAATGTTCTATAAGGAGCCGTACTGTGCTGTAATGTTCTATAAGGAGCCGTACAGTGCTGTAATGTTCTATAAGGATCTGTACTGTGCTGTAATGATCTATCAGGAGCTGTACTGTGCTGTTACGTTCTATAAGGGCCTGTACTGCGCTGTAATGTTGTATAAGGAGCTGTACTGTGCTGTAATGTTCTATAAGAGCGTGTACTGCGCTGTAATGTTGTATAAGGAGCTGTACTGCGCTGTAATGTTCTTCCTGTCTCTATGAGTGGTCATGGCGCCAGTATTATTGCTCATGATTTCACTGATACAGGTAAGAGCAGCACCATTATTGTTACTGGTGCCCTATAGAATGTAATATTCTATAAGGAGCTGTACTGTGCTGTCACGTTGTGTTAGGAGCCGTACAGTGCTGTAATGATCTATAAGGGCCTGTACTGCACTGTAATGTTCTATAAGGAACTGTACTGGGCCGTAATGTTCTATAAGGAGCAGTACTGCGCTGTAATGTTCTATAAGGAGCTGTACTGCGCTGTAATGTTCTGTAAGGAGCTGTACTGCACTGTAATGTCCTATAAGGAGCTGTACTGTGCTGTAATGTTCTATACGGGCCTGTACTGCGCTGTTATGTTCTCTTATAAGCTGTACTGCGCTGTAATGTTCTATAAGGAGCTGTCCTGCGCTGTAATGTTCTATAAGGAGCTGTCCTGCGCTGTAATGTTCTCTTATAAGCTGTACTGCGCTGTAATGTTCTTTAAGGAGCTGCCCTGCTCTATAATGTTCTATAAGGAGCTGTACTGCACTGTACTGTTCTATAAGGAGCTGTCCTGAACTATAATGTTCTATAAGGAGCTGTACTGCACTGTAATGTTCTATAAGGAGCTGTCCTGCACTATAATGTTCTATAAGGAGCTGTACTGCACTGTAATGTTCTATAAGGAGCTGTCCTGAATTATAATGTTCCATAAGGAGCTGTACTGCGTTATAATGTTCTAGAAGGAGCTGTACTGCACTATAATGTTCTATAAGGAGCTGTACTGCGCTGTAATGTTCAATAAGGGACAGTACTGTGCTGTAATGTTCCATAAGGGCCTGTACTGCACTGTAATGTTCTATAAGGGGCTGTACTGCGCTGTGATGTTCAATACGGAGCTGTACTGCACTGTAATGTTCTATAAGGGGCTGTACTGTGCTGTAATGTTCAATAAGGGCCTTTACTGCACTGTAATGTTCTATAAGGAGCTGTACTGCTGTGTAATCTTCTATAAGGAGCTGTACTGCGCTGTAATGTTCAATAAGGGACAGTACTGCGGTGTAATGTTCTATAAGGAGCTGTACTGCGCTGTAATGTTCAATAAGGGACAGTACTGCGCTGTAATGTTCCATAAGGGCCTGTAATGCGTTGTAATGTTATATAAGGAGCTGTACTGCGCTGTAATGTTCTATCAGGGCCTGCACTGAGCTGTGATGTTCTATAAGGGGCTGTACTGCGCTGTAGTGTTCGATAAAGAGCTGTACTGCGCTGTAATGTTCTATAAGGGGCTGTACTGCGTTGTAATGTTCTACAAGGGCCTGTACTGTGCTGTAATGTTGTACAAGGGCCTGTACTGCGCTGTAATGTTCTATACGGGCCTGTACTGCGCTGTAATGTTCTATAAGGAGCTATACTGCACTGTAATGTTCAATAAAGGACAGTACTGCGCTGTAATGTTCTATAAGGAGCTGTACTGCGCTGTAATGTTCCATAAGGGCCTGTAATGCGTTGTAATGTTATATAAGGAGCTGTACTGCGCTGTAATGTTCTATCAGGGCCTGCACTGAGCTGTGATGTTCTATAAGGGGTTGTACTGCGCTGTAGTGTTCTATAAGGAGCTGTACTGCGTTGTAATGTTCTATAAGGGCCTGTACTGTGCTGTAATGTTGTACAAGGGCCTGTACTGCGCTGTAATGTTCTGTAAGGAGCTGTACTGCGCTGTAATGTTCTATAAGAAGCAGTACTGCTGTGTAATGTTCTATAAGGAGCTGTACTGTACTGTAATGTTCTATAAGGAGCTGAAGTGCACTGTAATGTTCTATAAGGAGCCGTACTGTGCTGTAATGTTCTATAAGGAGCCGTACAGTGCTGTAATGTTCTATAAGGATCTGTACTGTGCTGTAATGATCTATCAGGAGCTGTACTGTGCTGTTACGTTCTATAAGGGCCTGTACTGCGCTGTAATGTTGTATAAGGAGCTGTACTGTGCTGTAATGTTCTATAAGAGCGTGTACTGCGCTGTAATGTTGTATAAGGAGCTGTACTGCGCTGTAATGTTCTTCCTGTCTCTATGAGTGGTCATGGCGCCAGTATTATTGCTCATGATTTCACTGATACAGGTAAGAGCAGCACCATTATTGTTACTGGTGCCCTATAGAATGTAATATTCTATAAGGAGCTGTACTGTGCTGTCACGTTGTGTTAGGAGCCGTACAGTGCTGTAATGATCTATAAGGGCCTGTACTGCACTGTAATGTTCTATAAGGAACTGTACTGGGCCGTAATGTTCTATAAGGAGCAGTACTGCGCTGTAATGTTCTATAAGGAGCTGTACTGCGCTGTAATGTTCTGTAAGGAGCTGTACTGCACTGTAATGTCCTATAAGGAGCTGTACTGTGCTGTAATGTTCTATACGGGCCTGTACTGCGCTGTTATGTTCTCTTATAAGCTGTACTGCGCTGTAATGTTCTATAAGGAGCTGTCCTGCGCTGTAATGTTCTATAAGGAGCTGTCCTGCGCTGTAATGTTCTCTTATAAGCTGTACTGCGCTGTAATGTTCTTTAAGGAGCTGCCCTGCTCTATAATGTTCTATAAGGAGCTGTACTGCACTGTACTGTTCTATAAGGAGCTGTCCTGAACTATAATGTTCTATAAGGAGCTGTACTGCACTGTAATGTTCTATAAGGAGCTGTCCTGCACTATAATGTTCTATAAGGAGCTGTACTGCACTGTAATGTTCTATAAGGAGCTGTCCTGAATTATAATGTTCCATAAGGAGCTGTACTGCGTTATAATGTTCTAGAAGGAGCTGTACTGCACTATAATGTTCTATAAGGAGCTGTCCTGAACTATAATGTTCTATAAGGAGCTGTACTGCGCTGTAATATTCTATAAGGAGCTGTCCTGCACTATAATGTTCTTTAAGGAGCTGTACTGCACTGTAATGTTCTATAAGGAGCTGTCCTGAACTATAATGTTCTATAAGGAGCTGTAGTGCGCTGTAATATTCTATAAGGAGCTGTCCTGCACTGTAATGTTCTCTAAGGAGCTGTACTGCGCTGTAATGTTCTATAAGGATCTGGACTGCGCTGGAATGTTGTATAAGGGCCTGTACTGCGCTGTAATGTTCTATATGGAGCTGTACTGCACAGTAATGTTCTGTGAGGAGCTGTACAGCGCTGTAATGTTCTATAAGGAGCTGTACTGCGCTGTAATGTTCTGTGAGGAGCTGTACAGCGCTGTAATGTTCTATAAGGAGCTGTACTGCGCTGTAATGTTCTATAAGGAGCTGTACTGCGGTGTAATGTTCTGTGAGGAGCTGTACTGCGCTATAATGTTCTATAAGGATCTGTACTGCACTGTAATGTTCTATAAGGAGCTGTACTGCGCTGTAATGTTCTGTGAGGAGCTGTACTGCGCTGTAATGTTCTGTAAGGTTCTGTACTGCGCTGTAATGTTCTATAAGGAGCTGTACTGTGCTGTAATGTTCTATAAGGGGCTGTACTGCGCTGTAATGTTCAATAAGGAGCCGTGCTGCACTGTAATGTTCTATAAGGAGCTGTACTGCGCTGTAATGTTCTATAAGGAGCTGTACTGTGCTGTAATCTTCAATAAGGGTCTGTACTGCGCTGTAATGTTCTATCAGGGCCTACACTGCACTGCAATGTTCTATAAGGGGCTGTACTGCGCTGTAATATTCTATAAGGGCCTGTAATGCATTGTAATGTTATATAAGGAGCTGTACTGCGCTGTAATGTTCTATCAGGACCTGCACTGAGCTGTGATGTTCTATAAGGGGCGGTACTGCGCTGTAATGTTCGATATAGAGCTGTACTACGCTGTAATGTTCTATAAGGAGCTGTACTGCTGTGTAATGTTCTATAAGGGACAGTACTGCACTGTAATGTTCAATAAGGGACAGTACGGCACTGTAATGTTCTATAAGGAGCTGTACAGCACTGTAATGTTATACAAGGAGCTGTACTGCGCTGTAATGTTCTATAAGGAGCTGTACTGCGCTGTAATGTTCTATAAGGGGCTGTAATGCACTGTAATGTTCAATAAGGGACAGTACTGTGCTGTAATGTTCCATAAGGGCCTGTAATGCATTGTAATGTTATATAAGGAGCTGTACTGCGCTGTAATGTTCTGTCAGGGCCTGCACTGCGCTGTGATGTTCTATAAGGAGCTGTACTGCTGTGTAATGTTCTATAATGAGCTGTACTGCGCTGTAATGTTCTATAAGGGGCTGTACCGTGCTGTAAGGTTCTATAAGGGCCTGTACTGCGTTGTAATGTTCTATAAGGAGCTGTCATGCACTGTAATGTTATATAAGGAGCTGTACTGCGCTGTAATGTTATATAAGGAGCTGTACTGCGCTGTAATGTTCTGTCAGGGCCTGCACTGCGCTGTGATGTTCTATAAGGAGCTGTACTGCTGTGTAATGTTCTATAATGAGCTGTACTGCGCTGTAATGTTCTATAAGGGCCTGCACTGCACTGTAATGTTCTATAAGGAGCTGGACTGCACTGCAATGTTCTCTTATAAGCTGTACTATGTTGTAATGTTCTATAAGGGCCTGTACTGTTCTGTAATGTTCTATAAGGAACTGTAGTGCGCTGTAATGTTCTATAAGGAGCTGTACTGCGCTGTAATGTTACTGTAAGGTTCTGTACTGCACTGTAATGTTCTATAAGGAGCTTACTGCGCTGAAATATTCTAAAAGGAGCTGTACTGCGCTGTACTGCACTACCAGGAGCTGTGCTGTGCTGTAATATTGTGTTAGGCGCCGTACTGTGCTGTAATGTTCTATACTGGCCTGTCTTCCACTGTAATGTTGTATAAGGAGCTGTACTGCGCTGTAATGTTCTATAAGGAGCTGTACTGTGCTATAATGTTCTATAAGGACCCGTACTGCACTGTAATTTTCTATAAGGAGCTGTACTGCACTGTAATGTTCTGTAAGGTTCTGTACTGCGCTGTAATGTTCTGTGAGGAGCTGTACTGCGCTGTAATGTTCTATAAGGGGCTGTACTGCGCTGTAATCTTCTATAAGGAGCTGTACTGTGCTGTGATGTTCTATAGGGGCAGTACTTCGCTGTAATGTTCGATAAAGAGCTGTACTGTGCTGTAATGTTCTATAAGGAGCTGTACTGCTGTGTAATGTTCAATCAGGGACAGTACTGCACTGTAATGTTCTATAAGGGGCTGTACCGTGCTGTAAGGTTCTATAAGGAGCTGTACTGCGCTGTAATGTTCTGTGAGGAGCTGTACTGCGCTGTAATGTTCTGTGAGGGTCTGTATGGCCCTGTAATGTTCTGTGAGGAGCTGTACTGCGCTGTGATGTTCTGTGAGGGTCTGTACGGCCCTGTAATGTCCTATAAGGGACTGCACTGTGCTGTAATGTTCTATAAGGGCCTGTACTGCGCTGTAATTTTCTATAAGGAGCTGTACTGCGCTGTAATGTTCGATAAAGAGCTGTACTGCGCTGTAATGTTCTATAAGGAGCTGGACTGCACTGTAATGTTCTCTTATAAGCTGTACTGTGTTGTAATGTTCTATAAGGAGCTGGACTGCGCTGTAATCTTCTATAAGGAGCTGTACTGCGCTGTAATGTTCAATAAGGACCCGTACTGCGCTGTAATCTTCTATAAGGAGCTGTACTGCGCTGTAATGTTCTATAAGGAGCTGTACTGCGCTGTAATGTTCAATAAGGGACAGTACTGTGCTGTAATGTTCCATAAGGGCCTGTACTGCACTGTAATGTTCTATAAGGGGCTGTACTGCGCTGTGATGTTCAATACGGAGCTGTACTGCACTGTAATGTTCTATAAGGGGCTGTACTGTGCTGTAATGTTCAATAAGGGCCTTTACTGCACTGTAATGTTCTATAAGGAGCTGTACTGCTGTGTAATCTTCTATAAGGAGCTGTACTGCGCTGTAATGTTCAATAAGGGACAGTACTGCGGTGTAATGTTCTATAAGGAGCTGTACTGCGCTGTAATGTTCAATAAGGGACAGTACTGCGCTGTAATGTTCCATAAGGGCCTGTAATGCGTTGTAATGTTATATAAGGAGCTGTACTGCGCTGTAATGTTCTATCAGGGCCTGCACTGAGCTGTGATGTTCTATAAGGGGCTGTACTGCGCTGTAGTGTTCGATAAAGAGCTGTACTGCGCTGTAATGTTCTATAAGGGGCTGTACTGCGTTGTAATGTTCTACAAGGGCCTGTACTGTGCTGTAATGTTGTACAAGGGCCTGTACTGCGCTGTAATGTTCTATACGGGCCTGTACTGCGCTGTAATGTTCTATAAGGAGCTATACTGCACTGTAATGTTCAATAAAGGACAGTACTGCGCTGTAATGTTCTATAAGGAGCTGTACTGCGCTGTAATGTTCCATAAGGGCCTGTAATGCGTTGTAATGTTATATAAGGAGCTGTACTGCGCTGTAATGTTCTATCAGGGCCTGCACTGAGCTGTGATGTTCTATAAGGGGTTGTACTGCGCTGTAGTGTTCTATAAGGAGCTGTACTGCGTTGTAATGTTCTATAAGGGCCTGTACTGTGCTGTAATGTTGTACAAGGGCCTGTACTGCGCTGTAATGTTCTGTAAGGAGCTGTACTGCGCTGTAATGTTCTATAAGAAGCAGTACTGCTGTGTAATGTTCTATAAGGAGCTGTACTGTACTGTAATGTTCTATAAGGAGCTGAAGTGCACTGTAATGTTCTATAAGGAGCCGTACTGTGCTGTAATGTTCTATAAGGAGCCGTACAGTGCTGTAATGTTCTATAAGGATCTGTACTGTGCTGTAATGATCTATCAGGAGCTGTACTGTGCTGTTACGTTCTATAAGGGCCTGTACTGCGCTGTAATGTTGTATAAGGAGCTGTACTGTGCTGTAATGTTCTATAAGAGCTTGTACTGCGCTGTAATGTTGTATAAGGAGCTGTACTGCGCTGTAATGTTCTTCCTGTCTCTATGAGTGGTCATGGCGCCAGTATTATTGCTCATGATTTCACTGATACAGGTAAGAGCAGCACCATTATTGTTACTGGTGCCCTATAGAATGTAATATTCTATAAGGAGCTGTACTGTGCTGTCACGTTGTGTTAGGAGCCGTACAGTGCTGTAATGATCTATAAGGGCCTGTACTGCACTGTAATGTTCTATAAGGAACTGTACTGGGCCGTAATGTTCTATAAGGAGCAGTACTGCGCTGTAATGTTCTATAAGGAGCTGTACTGCGCTGTAATGTTCTATAAGGAGCTGTACTGCACTGTAATGTTCTATAAGGAGCTGTCCTGCGCTGTAATGTTCTATAAGGAGCTGTCCTGCGCTGTAATGTTCTCTTATAAGCTGTACTGCGCTGTAATGTTCTTTAAGGAGCTGCCCTGCTCTATAATGTTCTATAAGGAGCTGTACTGCACTGTACTGTTCTATAAGGAGCTGTCCTGAACTATAATGTTCTATAAGGAGCTGTACTGCACTGTAATGTTCTATAAGGAGCTGTCCTGCACTATAATGTTCTATAAGGAGCTGTACTGCACTGTAATGTTCTATAAGGAGCTGTCCTGAATTATAATGTTCCATAAGGAGCTGTACTGCGTTATAATGTTCTAGAAGGAGCTGTACTGCACTATAATGTTCTATAAGGAGCTGTCCTGAACTATAATGTTCTATAAGGAGCTGTACTGCGCTGTAATATTCTATAAGGAGCTGTCCTGCACTATAATGTTCTTTAAGGAGCTGTACTGCACTGTAATGTTCTATAAGGAGCTGTCCTGAACTATAATGTTCTATAAGGAGCTGTAGTGCGCTGTAATATTCTATAAGGAGCTGTCCTGCACTGTAATGTTCTCTAAGGAGCTGTACTGCGCTGTAATGTTCTATAAGGATCTGGACTGCGCTGGAATGTTGTATAAGGGCCTGTACTGCGCTGTAATGTTCTATATGGAGCTGTACTGCACAGTAATGTTCTGTGAGGAGCTGTACAGCGCTGTAATGTTCTATAAGGAGCTGTACTGCGCTGTAATGTTCTGTGAGGAGCTGTACAGCGCTGTAATGTTCTATAAGGAGCTGTACTGCGCTGTAATGTTCTATAAGGAGCTGTACTGCGGTGTAATGTTCTGTGAGGAGCTGTACTGCGCTATAATGTTCTATAAGGATCTGTACTGCACTGTAATGTTCTATAAGGAGCTGTACTGCGCTGTAATGTTCTGTGAGGAGCTGTACTGCGCTGTAATGTTCTGTAAGGTTCTGTACTGCGCTGTAATGTTCTATAAGGAGCTGTACTGTGCTGTAATGTTCTATAAGGGGCTGTACTGCGCTGTAATGTTCAATAAGGAGCCGTGCTGCACTGTAATGTTCTATAAGGAGCTGTACTGCGCTGTAATGTTCTATAAGGAGCTGTACTGTGCTGTAATCTTCAATAAGGGTCTGTACTGCGCTGTAATGTTCTATCAGGGCCTACACTGCACTGCAATGTTCTATAAGGGGCTGTACTGCGCTGTAATATTCCATAAGGGCCTGTAATGCATTGTAATGTTATATAAGGAGCTGTACTGCGCTGTAATGTTCTATCAGGACCTGCACTGAGCTGTGATGTTCTATAAGGGGCGGTACTGCGCTGTAATGTTCGATATAGAGCTGTACTACGCTGTAATGTTCTATAAGGAGCTGTACTGCTGTGTAATGTTCTATAAGGGACAGTACTGCACTGTAATGTTCAATAAGGGACAGTACGGCACTGTAATGTTCTATAAGGAGCTGTACAGCACTGTAATGTTATACAAGGAGCTGTACTGCGCTGTAATGTTCTATAAGGAGCTGTACTGCGCTGTAATGTTCTATAAGGGGCTGTAATGCACTGTAATGTTCAATAAGGGACAGTACTGTGCTGTAATGTTCCATAAGGGCCTGTAATGCATTGTAATGTTATATAAGGAGCTGTACTGCGCTGTAATGTTCTGTCAGGGCCTGCACTGCGCTGTGATGTTCTATAAGGAGCTGTACTGCTGTGTAATGTTCTATAATGAGCTGTACTGCGCTGTAATGTTCTATAAGGGGCTGTACCGTGCTGTAAGGTTCTATAAGGGCCTGTACTGCGTTGTAATGTTCTATAAGGAGCTGTCATGCACTGTAATGTTATATAAGGAGCTGTACTGCGCTGTAATGTTATATAAGGAGCTGTACTGCGCTGTAATGTTCTGTCAGGGCCTGCACTGCGCTGTGATGTTCTATAAGGAGCTGTACTGCTGTGTAATGTTCTATAATGAGCTGTACTGCGCTGTAATGTTCTATAAGGGCCTGCACTGCACTGTAATGTTCTATAAGGAGCTGGACTGCACTGCAATGTTCTCTTATAAGCTGTACTATGTTGTAATGTTCTATACCTGTACTGTTCTGTAATGTTCTATAAGGAACTGTAGTGCGCTGTAATGTTCTATAAGGAGCTGTACTGCGCTGTAATGTTACTGTAAGGTTCTGTACTGCACTGTAATGTTCTATAAGGAGCTTACTGCGCTGAAATGTTCTAAAAGGAGCTGTACTGCGCTGTACTGCACTACCAGGAGCTGTGCTGTGCTGTAATATTGTGTTAGGCGCCGTACTGTGCTGTAATGTTCTATATCGGCCTGTCTTCCACTGTAATGTTGTATAAGGAGCTGTACTGCGCTGTAATGTTCTATAAGGAGCTGTACTGTGCTATAATGTTCTATAAGGACCCGTACTGCACTGTAATCTTCTATAAGGAGCTGTACTGCACTGTAATGTTCTGTAAGGTTCTGTACTGCGCTGTAATGTTCTGTGAGGAGCTGTACTGCGCTGTAATGTTCTATAAGGGGCTGTACTGCGCTGTAATCTTCTATAAGGAGCTGTACTGTGCTGTGATGTTCTATAAGGGGCAGTACTTCGCTGTAATGTTCGATAAAGAGCTGTACTGTGCTGTAATGTTCTATAAGGAGCTGTACTGCTGTGTAATGTTCAATAAGGGACAGTACTGCACTGTAATGTTCTATAAGGGGCTGTACCGTGCTGTAAGGTTCTATAAGGGCCTGTACTGCGTTGTAATGTTCTATAAGGAGCTGTCATGCACTGTAATGTTCTGTGAAGAGCTGTACTGCGCTGTAATGTTCTATAAGGAGCTGTACTGCGCTGTAATGTTCTGTGAGGAGCTGTACTGCGCTGTAATGTTCTGTGAGGGTCTGTATGGCCCTGTAATGTTCTGTGAGGAGCTGTACTGCGCTGTGATGTTCTGTGAGGGTCTGTACGGCCCTGTAATGTCCTATAAGGGACTGCACTGTGCTGTAATTTTCTATAAGGAGCTGTACTGCGCTGTAATGTTCGATAAAGAGCTGTACTGCGCTGTAATGTTCTATAAGGAGCTGGACTGCACTGTAATGTTCTCTTATAAGCTGTACTGTGTTGTAATGTTCTATAAGGAGCTGTACTGCGCTGTAATGTTCAATAAGGACCCGTACTGCACTGTAATCTTCTATAAGGAGCTGTACTGCGCTGTAATGTTCTATAAGGAGCTGTACTGCGTTGTAATGTTCAATAAGGGACAGTACTGTGCTGTAATGTTCCATAAGGGCCTGTACTGCACTGTAATGTTCTATAAGGGGCTGTACTGCACTGTGATGTTCAATACGGAGTTGTACTGCACTGTAATGTTCTATAAGGGCCTGCACTGCACTGTAATGTTCTATAAGGAGCTGGACTGCACTGCAATGTTCTCTTATAAGCTGTACTATGTTGTAATGTTCTATAAGGGCCTGTACTGTTCTGTAATGTTCTATAAGGAACTGTAGTGCGCTGTAATGTTCTATAAGGAGCTGTACTGCGCTGTAATGTTACTGTAAGGTTCTGTACTGCACTGTAATGTTCTATAAGGAGCTTACTGCGCTGAAATGTTCTAAAAGGAGCTGTACTGCGCTGTACTGCACTACCAGGAGCTGTGCTGTGCTGTAATATTGTGTTAGGCGCCGTACTGTGCTGTAATGTTCTATACTGGCCTGTCTTCCACTGTAATGTTGTATAAGGAGCTGTACTGCGCTGTAATGTTCTATAAGGAGCTGTACTGTGCTATAATGTTCTATAAGGACCCGTACTGCACTGTAATCTTCTATAAGGAGCTGTACTGCACTGTAATGTTCTGTGAGGAGCTGTACTGCGCTGTAATGTTCTATAAGGGGCTGTACTGCGCTGTAATCTTCTATAAGGAGCTGTACTGTGCTGTGATGTTCTATAAGGGGCAGTACTTCGCTGTAATGTTCGATAAAGAGCTGTACTGTGCTGTAATGTTCTATAAGGAGCTGTACTGCTGTGTAATGTTCAATAAGGGACAGTACTGCACTGTAATGTTCTATAAGGGGCTGTACCGTGCTGTAAGGTTCTATAAGGGCCTGTACTGCGTTGTAATGTTCTATAAGGAGCTGTCATGCACTGTAATGTTCTGTGAAGAGCTGTACTGCGCTGTAATGTTCTATAAGGAGCTGTACTGCGCTGTAATGTTCTGTGAGGAGCTGTACTGCGCTGTAATGTTCTGTGAGGGTCTGTATGGCCCTGTAATGTTCTGTGAGGAGCTGTACTGCGCTGTGATGTTCTGTGAGGGTCTGTACGGCCCTGTAATGTCCTATAAGGGACTGCACTGTGCTGTAATGTTCTATAAGGGCCTGTACTGCGCTGTAATTTTCTATAAGGAGCTGTACTGCGCTGTAATGTTCGATAAAGAGCTGTACTGCGCTGTAATGTTCTATAAGGAGCTGGACTGCACTGTAATGTTCTCTTATAAGCTGTACTGTGTTGTAATGTTCTATAAGGAGCTGGACTGCGCTGTAATCTTCTATAAGGAGCTGTACTGCGCTGTAATGTTCAATAAGGACCCGTACTGCACTGTAATCTTCTATAAGGAGCTGTACTGCGCTGTAATGTTCTATAAGGAGCTGTACTGCGCTGTAATGTTCAATAAGGGACAGTACTGTGCTGTAATGTTCCATAAGGGCCTGTACTGCACTGTAATGTTCTATAAGGGGCTGTACTGCGCTGTGATGTTCAATACGGAGCTGTACTGCACTGTAATGTTCTATAAGGGGCTGTACTGTGCTGTAATGTTCAATAAGGGCCTTTACTGCACTGTAATGTTCTATAAGAAGCTGTACTGCTGTGTAATCTTCTATAAGGAGCTGTACTGCGCTGTAATGTTCAATAAGGGACAGTACTGCGGTGTAATGTTCTATAAGGAGCTGTACTGCGCTGTAATGTTCAATAAGGGACAGTACTGCGCTGTAATGTTCCATAAGGGCCTGTAATGCGTTGTAATGTTATATAAGGAGCTGTACTGCGCTGTAATGTTCTATCAGGGCCTGCACTGAGCTGTGATGTTCTATAAGGGGCTGTACTGCGCTGTAGTGTTCGATAAAGAGCTGTACTGCGCTGTAATGTTCTATAAGGGGCTGTACTGCGTTGTAATGTTCTACAAGGGCCTGTACTGTGCTGTAATGTTGTACAAGGGCCTGTACTGCGCTGTAATGTTCTATACGGGCCTGTACTGCGCTGTAATGTTCTATAAGGAGCTATACTGCACTGTAATGTTCAATAAAGGACAGTACTGCGCTGTAATGTTCTATAAGGAGCTGTACTGCGCTGTAATGTTCCATAAGGGCCTGTAATGCGTTGTAATGTTATATAAGGAGCTGTACTGCGCTGTAATGTTCTATCAGGGCCTGCACTGAGCTGTGATGTTCTATAAGGGGTTGTACTGCGCTGTAGTGTTCTATAAGGGGCTGTACTGCGTTGTAATGTTCTATAAGGGCCTGTACTGTGCTGTAATGTTGTACAAGGGCCTGTACTGCGCTGTAATGTTCTGTAAGGAGCTGTACTGCGCTGTAATGTTCTATAAGAAGCAGTACTGCTGTGTAATGTTCTATAAGGAGCTGTACTGTACTGTAATGTTCTATAAGGAGCCGTTCTGTGCTGTAATGTTCTATAAGGAGCCGTACAGTGCTGTAATGTTCTATAAGGATCTGTACTGTGCTGTAATGATCTATCAGGAGCTGTACTGTGCTGTTACGTTCTATAAGGGCCTGTACTGCGCTGTAATGTTGTATAAGGAGCTGTACTGTGCTGTAATGTTCTATAAGAGCGTGTACTGCACTGTAATGTTGTATAAGGAGATGTACTGCGCTGTAATGTTCTTCCTGTCTCTATGAGTGGTCATGGCGCCAGTATTATTGCTCATGATTTCACTGATACAGGTAAGAGCAGCACCATTATTGTTACTGGTGCCCTATAGAATGTAATATTCTATAAGGAGCTGTACTGTGCTGTCACGTTGTGTTAGGAGCTGTACAGTGCTGTAATGATCTATAAGGGCCTGTACTGCACTGTAATGTTCTATAAGGAACTGTACTGGGCCGTAATGTCCTATAAGGAGCTGTACTGCGCTGTAATGTTCTATAAGGAGCTGTACTGTGCTGTAATGTTCTATACGGGCCTGTACTGCGCTGTTATGTTCTCTTATAAGCTGTACTACGCTGTAATGTTCTATAAGGAGCTGTACTGTGCTGTAATGTTGTATAAAGAGCTGTACTGCACTGTAATGTTCTATAAGGAGCTGTCCTGCGCTGTAATGTTCTATAAGGAGCTGTACTGCGCTGTAATGTTCTCTTATAAGCTGTACTGCGCTGTAATGTTCTATAAGAAGCTGCCCTGCTCTATAATGTTCTATAAGGAGCTGTACTGCACTGTAATGTTCTATAAGGAGCTGCCCTGCTCTATAATGTTCTATAAGGAGCTGTACTGCACTGTAATGTTCTATAAGGAGCTGCCCTGCACTATAATGTTCTTTAAGGAGCTGTACTGCACTGTAATGTTCTATAAGGAGCTGTCCTGCACTATAATGTTCTATAAGGAGCTGTACTGCACTGTAATGTTCTATAAGGAGCTGTCCTGAACTATAATGTTCCATAAGGAGCTGTGCTGCGTTATAATGTTCTAGAAGGAGCTGTACTGCACTATAATGTTCTATAAGGAGCTGTCCTGAACTATAATGTTCTATAAGGAGCTGTACTGCGCTGTAATATTCTATAAGGAGCTGTCCTGCACTATAATGTTCTTTAAGGAGCTGTACTGCACTGTAATGTTCTATAAGGAGCTGTCCTGAACTATAATGTTCTATAAGGAGCTGTACTGCGCTGTAATGTTCTTTAAGGATCTGGACTGCGCTGGAATGTTGTATAAGGGCCTGTACTGCGCTGTAATGTTCTATATGGAGCTGTACTGCACAGTAATGTTCTGTGAGGAGCTGTACAGCGCTGTAATGTTCTATAAGGAGCTGTACTGCGCTGTAATGTTCTGTGAGGAGCTGTACAGCGCTGTAATGTTCTATAAGGAGCTGTACTGCGCTGTAATGTTCTATAAGGAGCTGTACTGCGGTGTAATGTTCTGTGAGGAGCTGTACTGCGCTATAATGTTCTATAAGGATCTGTACTGCACTGTAATGTTCTATAAGGAGCTGTACTGCGCTGTAATGTTCTGTGAGGAGCTGTACTGCGCTGTAATGTTCTGTAAGGTTCTGTACTGCGCTGTAATGTTCTATAAGGAGCTGTACTGTGCTGTAATGTTCTATAAGGGGCTGTACTGCGCTGTAATGTTCAATAAGGAGCCGTGCTGCACTGTAATGTTCTATAAGGAGCTGTACTGCGCTGTAATGTTCTATAAGGAGCTGTACTGTGCTGTAATCTTCAATAAGGGTCTGTACTGCGCTGTAATGTTCTATCAGGGCCTACACTGCACTGCAATGTTCTATAAGGGGCTGTACTGCGCTGTAATATTCCATAAGGGCCTGTAATGCATTGTAATGTTATATAAGGAGCTGTACTGCGCTGTAATGTTCTATCAGGACCTGCACTGAGCTGTGATGTTCTATAAGGGGCGGTACTGCGCTGTAATGTTCGATATAGAGCTGTACTACGCTGTAATGTTCTATAAGGAGCTGTACTGCTGTGTAATGTTCTATAAGGGACAGTACTGCACTGTAATGTTCAATAAGGGACAGTACGGCACTGTAATGTTCTATAAGGAGCTGTACAGCACTGTAATGTTATACAAGGAGCTGTACTGCGCTGTAATGTTCTATAAGGAGCTGTACTGCGCTGTAATGTTCTATAAGGGGCTGTAATGCACTGTAATGTTCAATAAGGGACAGTACTGTGCTGTAATGTTCCATAAGGGCCTGTAATGCATTGTAATGTTATATAAGGAGCTGTACTGCGCTGTAATGTTCTGTCAGGGCCTGCACTGCGCTGTGATGTTCTATAAGGAGCTGTACTGCTGTGTAATGTTCTATAATGAGCTGTACTGCGCTGTAATGTTCTATAAGGGGCTGTACCGTGCTGTAAGGTTCTATAAGGGCCTGTACTGCGTTGTAATGTTCTATAAGGAGCTGTCATGCACTGTAATGTTATATAAGGAGCTGTACTGCGCTGTAATGTTATATAAGGAGCTGTACTGCGCTGTAATGTTCTGTCAGGGCCTGCACTGCGCTGTGATGTTCTATAAGGAGCTGTACTGCTGTGTAATGTTCTATAATGAGCTGTACTGCGCTGTAATGTTCTATAAGGGCCTGCACTGCACTGTAATGTTCTATAAGGAGCTGGACTGCACTGCAATGTTCTCTTATAAGCTGTACTATGTTGTAATGTTCTATACCTGTACTGTTCTGTAATGTTCTATAAGGAACTGTAGTGCGCTGTAATGTTCTATAAGGAGCTGTACTGCGCTGTAATGTTACTGTAAGGTTCTGTACTGCACTGTAATGTTCTATAAGGAGCTTACTGCGCTGAAATGTTCTAAAAGGAGCTGTACTGCGCTGTACTGCACTACCAGGAGCTGTGCTGTGCTGTAATATTGTGTTAGGCGCCGTACTGTGCTGTAATGTTCTATATCGGCCTGTCTTCCACTGTAATGTTGTATAAGGAGCTGTACTGCGCTGTAATGTTCTATAAGGAGCTGTACTGTGCTATAATGTTCTATAAGGACCCGTACTGCACTGTAATCTTCTATAAGGAGCTGTACTGCACTGTAATGTTCTGTAAGGTTCTGTACTGCGCTGTAATGTTCTGTGAGGAGCTGTACTGCGCTGTAATGTTCTATAAGGGGCTGTACTGCGCTGTAATCTTCTATAAGGAGCTGTACTGTGCTGTGATGTTCTATAAGGGGCAGTACTTCGCTGTAATGTTCGATAAAGAGCTGTACTGTGCTGTAATGTTCTATAAGGAGCTGTACTGCTGTGTAATGTTCAATAAGGGACAGTACTGCACTGTAATGTTCTATAAGGGGCTGTACCGTGCTGTAAGGTTCTATAAGGGCCTGTACTGCGTTGTAATGTTCTATAAGGAGCTGTCATGCACTGTAATGTTCTGTGAAGAGCTGTACTGCGCTGTAATGTTCTATAAGGAGCTGTACTGCGCTGTAATGTTCTGTGAGGAGCTGTACTGCGCTGTAATGTTCTGTGAGGGTCTGTATGGCCCTGTAATGTTCTGTGAGGAGCTGTACTGCGCTGTGATGTTCTGTGAGGGTCTGTACGGCCCTGTAATGTCCTATAAGGGACTGCACTGTGCTGTAATTTTCTATAAGGAGCTGTACTGCGCTGTAATGTTCGATAAAGAGCTGTACTGCGCTGTAATGTTCTATAAGGAGCTGGACTGCACTGTAATGTTCTCTTATAAGCTGTACTGTGTTGTAATGTTCTATAAGGAGCTGTACTGCGCTGTAATGTTCAATAAGGACCCGTACTGCACTGTAATCTTCTATAAGGAGCTGTACTGCGCTGTAATGTTCTATAAGGAGCTGTACTGCGTTGTAATGTTCAATAAGGGACAGTACTGTGCTGTAATGTTCCATAAGGGCCTGTACTGCACTGTAATGTTCTATAAGGGGCTGTACTGCACTGTGATGTTCAATACGGAGTTGTACTGCACTGTAATGTTCTATAAGGGCCTGCACTGCACTGTAATGTTCTATAAGGAGCTGGACTGCACTGCAATGTTCTCTTATAAGCTGTACTATGTTGTAATGTTCTATAAGGGCCTGTACTGTTCTGTAATGTTCTATAAGGAACTGTAGTGCGCTGTAATGTTCTATAAGGAGCTGTACTGCTGTGTAATGTTCTATAATGAGCTGTACTGCGCTGTAATGTTCTATAAGGGCCTACACTGCACTGTAATGTTCTATAAGGAGCTGGACTGCACTGCAATGTTCTCTTATAAGCTGTACTATGTTGTAATGTTCTATAAGGGCCTGTACTGTTCTGTAATGTTCTATAAGGAACTGTAGTGCGCTGTAATGTTCTATAAGGAGCTGTACTGCGCTGTAATGTTACTGTAAGGTTCTGTACTGCACTGTAATGTTCTATAAGGAGCTTACTGCGCTGAAATGTTCTAAAAGGAGCTGTACTGCGCTGTACTGCACTACCAGGAGCTGTGCTGTGCTGTAATATTGTGTTAGGCGCCGTACTGTGCTGTAATGTTCTATATCGGCCTGTCTTCCACTGTAATGTTGTATAAGGAGCTGTACTGCGCTGTAATGTTCTATAAGGAGCTGTACTGTGCTATAATGTTCTATAAGGACCCGTACTGCACTGTAATCTTCTATAAGGAGCTGTACTGCACTGTAATGTTCTGTAAGGTTCTGTACTGCGCTGTAATGTTCTGTGAGGAGCTGTACTGCGCTGTAATGTTCTATAAGGGGCTGTACTGCGCTGTAATCTTCTATAAGGAGCTGTACTGTGCTGTGATGTTCTATAAGGGGCAGTACTTCTCTGTAATGTTCGATAAAGAGCTGTACTGTGCTGTAATGTTCTATAAGGAGCTGTACTGCTGTGTAATGTTCAATAAGGGACAGTACTGCACTGTAATGTTCTATAAGGGGCTGTACCGTGCTGTAAGGTTCTATAAGGGCCTGTACTGCGTTGTAATGTTCTATAAGGAGCTGTCATGCACTGTAATGTTCTGTGAAGAGCTGTACTGCGCTGTAATGTTCTATAAGGAGCTGTACTGCGCTGTAATGTTCTGTGAGGAGCTGTACTGCGCTGTAATGTTCTGTGAGGGTCTGTATGGCCCTGTAATGTTCTGTGAGGAGCTGTACTGCGCTGTGATGTTCTGTGAGGGTCTGTACGGCCCTGTAATGTCCTATAAGGGACTGCACTGTGCTGTAATGTTCTATAAGGGCCTGTACTGCGCTGTAATTTTCTATAAGGAGCTGTACTGCGCTGTAATGTTCGATAAAGAGCTGTACTGCGCTGTAATGTTCTATAAGGAGCTGGACTGCACTGTAATGTTCTCTTATAAGCTGTACTGTGTTGTAATGTTCTATAAGGAGCTGTACTGCGCTGTAATGTTCAATAAGGACCCGTACTGCACTGTAATCTTCTATAAGGAGCTGTACTGCGCTGTAATGTTCTATAAGGAGCTGTACTGCGTTGTAATGTTCAATAAGGGACAGTACTGTGCTGTAATGTTCCATAAGGGCCTGTACTGCACTGTAATGTTCTATAAGGGGCTGTACTGCACTGTGATGTTCAATACGGAGTTGTACTGCACTGTAATGTTCTATAAGGGCCTGCACTGCACTGTAATGTTCTATAAGGAGCTGGACTGCACTGCAATGTTCTCTTATAAGCTGTACTATGTTGTAATGTTCTATAAGGGCCTGTACTGTTCTGTAATGTTCTATAAGGAACTGTAGTGCGCTGTAATGTTCTATAAGGAGCTGTACTGCGCTGTAATGTTACTGTAAGGTTCTGTACTGCACTGTAATGTTCTATAAGGAGCTTACTGCGCTGAAATGTTCTAAAAGGAGCTGTACTGCGCTGTACTGCACTACCAGGAGCTGTGCTGTGCTGTAATATTGTGTTAGGCGCCGTACTGTGCTGTAATGTTCTATACTGGCCTGTCTTCCACTGTAATGTTGTATAAGGAGCTGTACTGCGCTGTAATGTTCTATAAGGAGCTGTACTGTGCTATAATGTTCTATAAGGACCCGTACTGCACTGTAATCTTCTATAAGGAGCTGTACTGCACTGTAATGTTCTGTGAGGAGCTGTACTGCGCTGTAATGTTCTATAAGGGGCTGTACTGCGCTGTAATCTTCTATAAGGAGCTGTACTGTGCTGTGATGTTCTATAAGGGGCAGTACTTCGCTGTAATGTTCGATAAAGAGCTGTACTGTGCTGTAATGTTCTATAAGGAGCTGTACTGCTGTGTAATGTTCAATAAGGGACAGTACTGCACTGTAATGTTCTATAAGGGGCTGTACCGTGCTGTAAGGTTCTATAAGGGCCTGTACTGCGTTGTAATGTTCTATAAGGAGCTGTCATGCACTGTAATGTTCTGTGAAGAGCTGTACTGCGCTGTAATGTTCTATAAGGAGCTGTACTGCGCTGTAATGTTCTGTGAGGAGCTGTACTGCGCTGTAATGTTCTGTGAGGGTCTGTATGGCCCTGTAATGTTCTGTGAGGAGCTGTACTGCGCTGTGATGTTCTGTGAGGGTCTGTACGGCCCTGTAATGTCCTATAAGGGACTGCACTGCGCTGTAATTTTCTATAAGGAGCTGTACTGCGCTGTAATGTTCGATAAAGAGCTGTACTGCGCTGTAATGTTCTATAAGGAGCTGGACTGCACTGTAATGTTCTCTTATAAGCTGTACTGTGTTGTAATGTTCTATAAGGAGCTGGACTGCGCTGTAATCTTCTATAAGGAGCTGTACTGCGCTGTAATGTTCAATAAGGACCCGTACTGCACTGTAATCTTCTATAAGGAGCTGTACTGCGCTGTAATGTTCTATAAGGAGCTGTACTGCGCTGTAATGTTCAATAAGGGACAGTACTGTGCTGTAATGTTCCATAAGGGCCTGTACTGCACTGTAATGTTCTATAAGGGGCTGTACTGCGCTGTGATGTTCAATACGGAGCTGTACTGCACTGTAATGTTCTATAAGGGGCTGTACTGTGCTGTAATGTTCAATAAGGGCCTTTACTGCACTGTAATGTTCTATAAGGAGCTGTACTGCTGTGTAATCTTCTATAAGGAGCTGTACTGCGCTGTAATGTTCAATAAGGGACAGTACTGCGGTGTAATGTTCTATAAGGAGCTGTACTGCGCTGTAATGTTCAATAAGGGACAGTACTGCGCTGTAATGTTCCATAAGGGCCTGTAATGCGTTGTAATGTTATATAAGGAGCTGTACTGCGCTGTAATGTTCTATCAGGGCCTGCACTGAGCTGTGATGTTCTATAAGGGGCTGTACTGCGCTGTAGTGTTCGATAAAGAGCTGTACTGCGCTGTAATGTTCTATAAGGGGCTGTACTGCGTTGTAATGTTCTACAAGGGCCTGTACTGTGCTGTAATGTTGTACAAGGGCCTGTACTGCGCTGTAATGTTCTATACGGGCCTGTACTGCGCTGTAATGTTCTATAAGGAGCTATACTGCACTGTAATGTTCAATAAAGGACAGTACTGCGCTGTAATGTTCTATAAGGAGCTGTACTGCGCTGTAATGTTCCATAAGGGCCTGTAATGCGTTGTAATGTTATATAAGGAGCTGTACTGCGCTGTAATGTTCTATCAGGGCCTGCACTGAGCTGTGATGTTCTATAAGGGGTTGTACTGCGCTGTAGTGTTCTATAAGGGGCTGTACTGCGTTGTAATGTTCTATAAGGGCCTGTACTGTGCTGTAATGTTGTACAAGGGCCTGTACTGCGCTGTAATGTTCTGTAAGGAGCTGTACTGCGCTGTAATGTTCTATAAGAAGCAGTACTGCTGTGTAATGTTCTATAAGGAGCTGTACTGTACTGTAATGTTCTATAAGGAGCTGAAGTGCACTGTAATGTTCTATAAGGAGCCGTTCTGTGCTGTAATGTTCTATAAGGAGCCGTACAGTGCTGTAATGTTCTATAAGGATCTGTACTGTGCTGTAATGATCTATCAGGAGCTGTACTGTGCTGTTACGTTCTATAAGGGCCTGTACTGCGCTGTAATGTTGTATAAGGAGCTGTACTGTGCTGTAATGTTCTATAAGAGCGTGTACTGCACTGTAATGTTGTATAAGGAGATGTACTGCGCTGTAATGTTCTTCCTGTCTCTATGAGTGGTCATGGCGCCAGTATTATTGCTCATGATTTCACTGATACAGGTAAGAGCAGCACCATTATTGTTACTGGTGCCCTATAGAATGTAATATTCTATAAGGAGCTGTACTGTGCTGTCACGTTGTGTTAGGAGCTGTACAGTGCTGTAATGATCTATAAGGGCCTGTACTGCACTGTAATGTTCTATAAGGAACTGTACTGGGCCGTAATGTCCTATAAGGAGCTGTACTGCGCTGTAATGTTCTATAAGGAGCTGTACTGTGCTGTAATGTTCTATACGGGCCTGTACTGCGCTGTTATGTTCTCTTATAAGCTGTACTACGCTGTAATGTTCTATAAGGAGCTGTACTGTGCTGTAATGTTGTATAAAGAGCTGTACTGCACTGTAATGTTCTATAAGGAGCTGTCCTGCGCTGTAATGTTCTATAAGGAGCTGTACTGCGCTGTAATGTTCTCTTATAAGCTGTACTGCGCTGTAATGTTCTATAAGAAGCTGCCCTGCTCTATAATGTTCTATAAGGAGCTGTACTGCGCTGTAATGTTCTATAAGGAGCTGCCCTGCTCTATAATGTTCTATAAGGAGCTGTACTGCACTGTAATGTTCTATAAGGAGCTGCCCTGCACTATAATGTTCTTTAAGGAGCTGTACTGCACTGTAATGTTCTATAAGGAGCTGTCCTGCACTATAATGTTCTATAAGGAGCTGTACTGCACTGTAATGTTCTCTAAGGAGCTGTCCTGAACTATAATGTTCCATAAGGAGCTGTACTGCGTTATAATGTTCTAGAAGGAGCTGTACTGCACTATAATGTTCTATAAGGAGCTGTCCTGAACTATAATGTTCTATAAGGAGCTGTACTGCGCTGTAATATTCTATAAGGAGCTGTCCTGCACTATAATGTTCTTTAAGGAGCTGTACTGCACTGTAATGTTCTATAAGGAGCTGTCCTGAACTATAATGTTCTATAAGGAGCTGTACTGCGCTGTAATGTTCTTTAAGGATCTGGACTGCGCTGGAATGTTGTATAAGGGCCTGTACTGCGCTGTAATGTTCTATATGGAGCTGTCCTGAACTATAATGTTCTATAAGGAGCTGTACTGCACTGTAATGTTCTATAAGGAGCTGTCCTGAACTATAATGTTCTATAAGGAGCTGTAGTGCGCTGTAATGTTCTGTACTGCACTGTAATGTTCTATAAGGAGCTGTACTGTGCTGTAATGTTCTATACGGGCCTGTACTGCGCTGTAATGTTCTATAAGGAGCTGTCCTGCGCTGTAATGTTCTATAAGGAGCTGTACTGCACTGTAATGTTCAAAAAAGGACAGTACTGCGCTGTAATGTTCTATAAGGAGCTGTACTGCGCTGTAATGTTCCATAAGGGCCTGTAATGTGTTGTAATGTTATATAAGGAGCTGTACTGCGCTGTAATGTTCCATAAGGGCCTGTAATGCGTTGTAATGTTATATAAGGAGCTGTACTGCGCTGTAATGTTCTATCAGGGCCTGCACTGAGCTGTGATGCTCTATAAGGGGTTGTACTGCGCTGTAGTGTTCTATAAGGGGCTGTACTGCGTTGTAATGTTCTATAAGGGCCTGTACTGCGCTGTAATGTTCTATAAGGAGTACTGCTGTGTAATGTTCTATAAGGAGCTGTACTGTACTGTAATGTTCTATAAGGAGCTGTACTGCGCTGTAATGTTCTATAAGGAGCTGAAGTGCACTGTAATGTTCTATAAGGAGTTGTACTGCGCTGTAATGTTCTATAAGGAGCCGTACTGTGCTGCAATGTTCTATAAGGAGCCGTACAGTGCTGTAATGATCTATCAGGAGCTGTACTGCGCTGTATTGTTCTATAAGGGCCTGTGCTGCGCTGTAATGTTGTATAAGGAGCTGTACTGCGCTGTAATGTTCTATAAGGGCCTGTGCTGCGCTATAATGTTGCATAAGGAGCTGTACTGCGCTGTAATGTTCTGTAAAGAGCTGTACTGCACTCTAATGTCCTATAAGGAGCTGTACTGCGCTGTAATGTTCTATAAGGAGCTGTACTGTGCTGTAATGTTCTATACGGGCCTGTACTGCACTGTAATGTTCTATAAGGAGCTGTACTGCGCTGTTATGTTCTCTTATAAGCTGTACTGCGCTGTAATGTTCTATAAGGAGCTGTACTGTGCTGTAATGTTGTATAAAGAGCTGTACTGCGCTGTAATGTTCTACAAGGAGCTGTACTGCACTGTAATGTTCTATAAGGAGCTGTCCTGCGCTGTAATGTTCTATAAGGAGCTGTACAGCGCTGTAATGATTCAATAAGGAGCTATCCTGCGCTGTCATGTTCTCTTATAAGCTGTACTGCGCTGTAATGTTCTATAAGGAGCTGTACTGCACTGTAAAGTTCTATAAGGAGCTGCCCTGCGCTATAATGTTCTAAAAGGAGCTGTACTGCACTGTAATGTTCTACAAGGAGCTGTCCTGCGCTGTAATGTTCTATAAGGAGCTGTACTGCGCTGTAATGTTCTCTTATAAGCTGTACTGCGCTGTAATGTTCCAAAAAGGGCTGTACTGCGCTGTAATGTTCTATAAGGAGCTGTCCTGCGCTGTAATGTTCTCTTATAAGCTGTACTGCACTGTAATGTTCTATAAGGAGCTGTACTGCGCTGTAATGTTCTATAAGGAGCTGCCCTGCTCTATAATGTTCTATAAGGAGCTGTACTGCACTGTAATGTTCTATAAGGAGCTGCCCTGCACTATAATGTTGCATAAGGAGCTGTACTGCGCTGTAATGTTCTTCCTGTCTCTATGAGTGGTCATGGCGCCAGTATTATTGCTCATGATTTCACTGATACAGGTAAGAGCAGCACCATTATTGTTACTGGTGCCCTATAGAATGTAATATTCTATAAGGAGCTGTACTGTGCTGTCACGTTGTGTTAGGAGCCGTACAGTGCTGTAATGATCTATAAGGGCCTGTACTACACTGTAATGTTCTATAAGGAACTGTACTGGGCCGTAATGTTCTATAAGGAGGTGTACTGCGCTGTAATGTTCTGTAAGGAGCTGTACTGCGCTGTAATGTTCTGTAAGGAGCTGTACTGTTCTATATGGGCCTGTACTGCGCTGTAATGTTCTATAAGGAGCTGTACTGCGCTGTTATGTTCTCTTATAAGCTGTACTGCGCTGTAATGTTCTATAAGGAGCTGTACTGTGCTGTAATGTTGTATAAAGAGCTGTACTGCACTGTAATGTTCTATAAGGAGCTGTCCTGCGCTGTAATGTTCTATAAGGAGCTGTACTGCGCTGTAATGTTCTACAAGGAGCTGTACTGCACTGTAATGTTCTATAAGGAGCTGTCCTGCGCTGTAATGTTCTCTTATAAGCTGTACTGAGCTGTAATGTTCTATAAGGAGCTGTACTGCACTCTAAAGTTCTATAAGGAGCTGCCCTGCGCTATAATGTTCTATAAGGAGCTGTACTGCACTGTAATGTTCTACAAGGAGCTGCCCTGCGCTGTAATGTTCTATAAGGAGCTGTACTGCGCTGAAATGTTCTATAAGGAGCTGTCCTGCGCTGTAATGTTCTCTTAGAAGCTGTACTGCGCTGTAATGTTCTATAAGGAGCTGTACTGTGCTGTAATGTTGTATAAAGAGCTGTACTGCACTGTAATGTTCTATAAGGAGCTGTCCTGCGCTGTAATGTTCTCTTATAAGCTGTACTGCGCTGTAATGTTCTATAAGGAGCTGTACTGCACTGTAATGTTCTATAAGGAGCTGCCCTGCACTATAATGTCCTTTAAGGAGCTGTACTGCACTGTAATGTTCTATAAGGAGCTGTCCTGAACTATAATGTTCTATAAGGAGCTGTCCTGCACTATAATGTTCTATAAGGAGCTGTACTGCACTGTAATGTTCTATAAGGAGCTGTCCTGAACTATAATGTTCTATAAGGAGCTGTCCTGCACTATAATGTTCTTTAAGGAGCTGTACTGCACTGTAATGTTCTTTAAGGAGCTGTCCTGAACTATAATGTTCTATAAGGAGCTGTCCTGCACTATAATGTTCTATAAGGAGCTGTACTGCTCTATAATGTTCTTTAAGGAGCTGTACTGCACTGCAATGTTCTATAAGGAGCTGTACTGCACTCTAATGTTCTTTAAGGAGCTGTACTGCACTGTAATGCTCTATAAGGAGCTGTCCTGAACTATAATGTTCTATAAGGAGCTGTCCTGCACTATAATGTTCTTTAAGGAGCTGTACTGCACTGTAATGTTCTATAAGGAGCTGTCCTGAACTATAATGTTCTATAAGGAGCTGTACTGCACTGCAATGTTCTATAAGGAGCTGTACTGCACTATAATGTTCTATAAGGAGCTGTACTGTGCTGTAATGTTCTATAAGGAGCTGTCCTGCACTATAATGTTCTATAAGGAGCTGTACTGCACTGTAATGTTCTATAAGGAGCTGTACTGCACTGTAATGTTCGATAAGGAGCTGTCCTGAACTAGAATGTTCTATAAGGAGCTGTCCTGCACTATAATGTTCTTTAAGGAGCTGTAATGCACTGTAATGTTCTATAAGGAGCTGTACTGCACTGTAATGTTCTATAAGGAGCTGTCCTGAACTATAATGTTCTATAAGGAGCTGTCCTGCGCTGTAATGTTCTCTTATAAGCTGTACTGCACTGTAATGTTCTATAAGGAGCTGCCCTGCACTATAATGTTGCATAAGGAGCTGTACTGCGCTGTAATGTTCTTCCTGTCTCTATGAGTGGTCATGGCGCCAGTATTATTGCTCATGATTTCACTGATACAGGTAAGAGCAGCACCATTATTGTTACTGGTGCCCTATAGAATGTAATATTCTATAAGGAGCTGTACTGTGCTGTCACGTTGTGTTAGGAGCCGTACAGTGCTGTAATGATCTATAAGGGCCTGTACTGCACTGTAATGTTCTATAAGGAACTGTACTGGGCCGTAATGTTCTATAAGGAGGTGTACTGCGCTGTAATGTTCTGTAAGGAGCTGTACTGCGCTGTAATGTTCTGTAAGGAGCTGTACTGCGCTGTAATGTTCTGTAAGGAGCTGTACTGCACTGTAATGTTCTATAAGGAGCTGTACTGTTCTATATGGGCCTGTACTGCGCTGTAATGTTCTATAAGGAGCTGTCCTGCGCTGTAATGTTCTCTTATAAGCTGTACTGAGCTGTAATGTTCTATAAGGAGCTGTACTGCACTCTAAAGTTCTATAAGGAGCTGCCCTGCGCTATAATGTTCTATAAGGAGCTGTACTGCACTGTAATGTTCTACAAGGAGCTGCCCTGCGCTGTAATGTTCTATAAGGAGCTGTACTGCGCTGAAATGTTCTATAAGGAGCTGTCCTGCGCTGTAATGTTCTCTTAAAAGCTGTACTGCGCTGTAATGTTCTATAAGGAGCTGTACTGTGCTGTAATGTTGTATAAAGAGCTGTACTGCACTGTAATGTTCTATAAGGAGCTGTCCTGCGCTGTAATGTTCTCTTATAAGCTGTACTGCGCTGTAATGTTCTATAAGGAGCTGTACTGCACTGTAATGTTCTATAAGGAGCTGCCCTGCACTATAATGTCCTTTAAGGAGCTGTACTGCACTGTAATGTTCTATAAGGAGCTGTCCTGAACTATAATGTTCTATAAGGAGCTGTCCTGCACTATAATGTTCTATAAGGAGCTGTACTGCACTGTAATGTTCTATAAGGAGCTGTCCTGAACTATAATGTTCTATAAGGAGCTGTCCTGCACTATAATGTTCTTTAAGGAGCTGTACTGCACTCTAATGTTCTTTAAGGAGCTGTCCTGAACTATAATGTTCTATAAGGAGCTGTCCTGCACTATAATGTTCTATAAGGAGCTGTACTGCTCTATAATGTTCTTTAAGGAGCTGTACTGCACTCTAATGTTCTTTAAGGAGCTGTACTGCACTGTAATGCTCTATAAGGAGCTGTCCTGAACTATAATGTTCTATAAGGAGCTGTCCTGCACTATAATGTTCTTTAAGGAGCTGTACTGCACTGTAATGTTCTATAAGGAGCTGTCCTGAACTATAATGTTCTATAAGGAGCTGTCCTGCACTATAATGTTCTTTAAGGAGCTGTACTGCACTGCAATGTTCTATAAGGAGCTGTACTGCACTATAATGTTCTATAAGGAGCTGTACTGTGCTGTAATGTTCTATAAGGAGCTGTCCTGCACTATAATGTTCTATAAGGAGCTGTACTGCACTGTAATGTTCTATAAGGAGCTGTACTGCACTATAATGTTCTATAAGGAGCTGTACTGCACTGTAATGTTCGATAAGGAGCTGTCCTGAACTAGAATGTTCTATAAGGAGCTGTCCTGCACTATAATGTTCTTTAAGGAGCTGTAATGCACTGTAATGTTCTATAAGGAGCTGTACTGCACTGTAATGTTCTATAAGGAGCTGTCCTGAACTATAATGTTCTATAAGGAGCTGTCCTGCGCTGTAATGTTCTCTTATAAGCTGTACTGCACTGTAATGTTCTATAAGGAGCTGCCCTGCACTATAATGTTGCATAAGGAGCTGTACTGCGCTGTAATGTTCTTCCTGTCTCTATGAGTGGTCATGGCGCCAGTATTATTGCTCATGATTTCACTGATACAGGTAAGAGCAGCACCATTATTGTTACTGGTGCCCTATAGAATGTAATATTCTATAAGGAGCTGTACTGTGCTGTCACGTTGTGTTAGGAGCCGTACAGTGCTGTAATGATCTATAAGGGCCTGTACTGCACTGTAATGTTCTATAAGGAACTGTACTGGGCCGTAATGTTCTATAAGGAGGTGTACTGCGCTGTAATGTTCTGTAAGGAGCTGTACTGCGCTGTAATGTTCTGTAAGGAGCTGTACTGCACTGTAATGTTCTATAAGGAGCTGTACTGTTCTATATGGGCCTGTACTGCGCTGTAATGTTCTATAAGGAGCTGTCCTGCGCTGTAATGTTCTCTTATAAGCTGTACTGCGCTGTAATGTTCTTTAAGGAGCTGCCCTGCTCTATAATGTTCTATAAGGAGCTGTACCGCACTGTAATGTTCTATAAGGAGCTGCCCTGCTCTACAATGTTCTATAAGGAGCTGTACTGCACTGTAATGTTCTATAAGGAGCTGCCCTGCACTATAATGTTCTTTAAGGAGCTGTACTGCACTGTAATGTTCTATAAGGAGCTGTCCTGAACTATAATGTTCTATAAGGAGCTGTCCTGCACTATAATGTTCTATAAGGAGCTGTACTGCACTGTAATGTTCTATAAGGAGCTGTACTGCACTGCAATGTTCTATAAGGAGCTGTACTGCACTATAATGTTCTATAAGGAGCTGTACTGCGCTGTAATGTTCTATAAGGAGCTGTCCTGCACTGTAATGTTCTATAAGGAGTTGTCCTGCACTATAATGTTCTATAAGGAGCTGTACTGCACTGTAATGTTCGATAAGGAGCTGTCCTGAATTATAATGTTCTATAAGGAGCTGTCCTGAACTAGAATGTTCCATAAGGAGCTGTCCTGCACTATAATGTTCTTTAAGGAGCTGTAATGCACTGTAATGTTCTATAAGGAGCTGTACTGCACTATAATGTTCTTTAAGGAGCTGTACTGCACTGTAATGTTCTATAAGGAGCTGTCCTGAACTATAATGTTCTATAAGGAGCTGTCCTGCGCTGTAATGTTCTCTTATAAGCTGTACTGCACTGTAATGTTCTATAAGGAGCTGTACTGCACTGTAATGTTCTATAAGGAGCTGCCCTGCACTATAATGTTGCATAAGGAGCTGTACTGCGCTGTAATGTTCTTCCTGTCTCTATGAGTGGTCATGGCGCCAGTATTATTGCTCATGATTTCACTGATACAGGTAAGAGCAGCACCATTATTGTTACTGGTGCCCTATAGAATGTAATATTCTATAAGGAGCTGTACTGTGCTGTCACGTTGTGTTAGGAGCCGTACAGTGCTGTAATGATCTATAAGGGCCTGTACTGCACTGTAATGTTCTATAAGGAACTGTACTGGGCCGTAATGTTCTATAAGGAGGTGTACTGCGCTGTAATGTTCTGTAAGGAGCTGTACTGCACTGTAATGTTCTATAAGGAGCTGTACTGTTCTATATGGGCCTGTACTGCGCTGTAATGTTCTATAAGGAGCTGTACTGCGCTGTTATGTTCTCTTATAAGCTGTACTGCGCTGTAATGTTCTATAAGGAGCTGCCCTGCTCTATAATGTTCTATAAGAAGCTGTACTGCACTGTAATGTTGTATAAAGAGCTGTACTGCACTGTAATGTTCTATAAGGAGCTGTCCTGCGCTGTAATGTTCTCTTATAAGCTGTACTGCGCTGTAATGTTCTATAAGGAGCTGCCCTGCTCTATAATGTTCTATAAGGAGCTGTACTGCACTGTAATGTTGTATAAAGAGCTGTACTGCACTGTAATGTTCTATAAGGAGCTGTCCTGCGCTGTAATGTTCTCTTATAAGCTGTACTGCGCTGTAATGTTCTATAAGGAGCTGCCCTGCTCTATAATGTTCTATAAGGAGCTGTACTGCACTGTAATGTTGTATAAAGAGCTGTACTGCACTGTAATGTTCTATAAGGAGCTGTCCTGCGCTGTAATGTTCTCTTATAAGCTGTACTGCGCTGTAATGTTCTATAAGGAGCTGCCCTGCTCTATAATGTTCTATAAGGAGCTGCCCTGCTCTATAATGTTCTATAAGGAGCTGTACTGCACTGTAATGTTGTATAAAGAGCTGTACTGCACTGTAATGTTCTATAAGGAGCTGTCCTGCGCTGTAATGTTCTCTTATAAGCTCTACTGCGCTGTAATGTTCTATAAGGAGCTGCCCTGCTCTATAATGTTCTATAACGAGCTGTACTGCACTGTAATGTTCGATAAGGAGCTGCCCTGCTCTATAATGTTCTATAAGGAGCTGTACTGCACTATAATGTTCTATAAGGAGCTGCCCTGCACTATAATGTTCTTTAAGGAGCTGTACTGCACTGTAATGTTCTATAAGGAGCTGTCCTGCACTATAATGTTCTTTAAGGAGCTGTACTGCACTGTAATGTTCTTTAAGGAGCTGTCCTGAACTATAATGTTCTATAAGGAGCTGTCCTGCACTATAATGTTCTTTAAGGAGCTGTACTGCACTGCAATGTTCTATAAGGAGCTGTACTGCACTATAATGTTCTTTAAGGAGCTGTACTGCACTGTAATGTTCTATAAGGAGCTGTCCTGCACTATAATGTTCTTTAAGGAGCTGTACTGCACTGTAATGTTCTATAAGGAGCTGTCCTGAACTATAATGTTCTGTAAGGAGCTGTCCTGCACTATAATGTTCTTTAAGGAGCTGTACTGCACTGCAATGTTCTATAAGGAGCTGTACTGCACTATAATGTTCTATAACGAGCTGTACTGCACTGTAATGTTCTATAAGGAGTTGTCCTGCACTATAATGTTCTATAAGGAGCTGTACTGCACTGTAATGTTCGATAAGGAGCTGTCCTGAACTATAATGTTCTATAAGGAGCTGTCCTGCACTATAATGTTCTATAAGGAGCTGTACTGCACTGTAATGTTCTATAAGGAGCTGTACTGCACTATAATGTTCTTTAAGGAGCTGTACTGCACTGTAATGTTCTATAAGGAGCTGTCCTGAACTATAATGTTCTATAAGGAGCTGTCCTGCACTATAATGTTCTTTAAGGAGCTGTACTGCACTGCAATGTTCTATAAGGAGCTGTACTGCACTATAATGTTCTTTAAGGAGCTGTACTGCACTGTAATGTTCTATAAGGAGCTGTCCTGAACTATAATGTTCTTTAAGGAGCTGTACTGCACTGTAATGTTCTATAAGGAGCTGTACTGCACTGTAATGTTCTTTAAGGAGCTGTTCTGCACTGTAATGTTCTATAAGGAGCTGTCCTGAACTATAATGTTCTATAAGGAGCTGTCCTGCACTATAATGTTCTTTAAGGAGCTGTACTGCACTGTAATGTTCTATAAGGAGCTGTCCTGCACTATAATGTTCTATAAGGAGCTGTACTGCACTGTAATGTTCTATAAGGAGTTGTCCTGCACTATAATGTTCTATAAGGAGCTGTACTGCACTGTAATGTTCGATAAGGAGCTGTCCTGAACTATAATGTTCTATAAGGAGCTGTCCTGCACTATAATGTTCTTTAAGGAGCTGTAATGCACTGTAATGTTCTATAAGGAGCTGTACTGCACTATAATGTTCTTTAAGGAGCTGTACTGCACTGTAATGTTCTATAAGGAGCTGTCCTGAACTATAATGTTCTATAAGGAGCTGTACTGCACTGTAATGTTCTATAAGGAGCTGTCCTGCACTATAATGTTCTATAAGGAGCTGTACTGCACTGTAATGTTCTATAAGGAGCTGTCCTGAACTATAATGTTCTTTAAGGAGCTGTACTGCACTGTAATGTTCTATAAGGAGCTGTCCTGAACTATAATGTTCTATAAGGAGCTGTCCTGCACTATAATGTTCTTTAAGGAGCTGTACTGCACTGCAATGTTCTATAAGGAGCTGTACTGCACTATAATGTTCTTTAAGGAGCTGTACTGCACTGTAATGTTCTATAAGGAGCTGTACTGCACTATAATGTTCTTTAAGGAGCTGTACTGCACTGTCATGTTCTATAAGGAGCTGTCCTGCACTATAATGTTCTATAAGGAGCTGTACTGCACTTTCATGTTCTTTAAGGAGCTGTACTGCACTGTAATGTTCTATAAGGAGCTGTCCTGAACTATAATGTTCTATAAGGAGCTGTCCTGCACTATAATGTTCTTTATGGAGCTGTACTGCACTGTAATGTTCTATAAGGAGCTGTCCTGAACTATAATGTTCTATAAGGAGCTGTCCTGCACGATAATGTTCTTTAAGGAGCTGTACTGCACTGTAATGTTCTATAAGGAGCTGCCCTGCACTATAATGTTCTTTAAGGAGCTGTACTGCACTGTAATGTTCTATAAGGAGCTGTCCTGAACTATAATGTTCTATAAGGAGCTATCCTGCACTATAATGTTCTTTAAGGAGCTGTACTGCACTGTAATGTTCTATAAGGAGCTGTCCTGAACTATAATGTTCTATAAGGAGCTATCCTGCACTATAATGTTCTTTAAGGAGCTGTACTGCACTGTAATGTTCTATAAGGAGCTGCCCTGCACTATAATGTTCTATAAGGAGCTATCCTGCACTATAATGTTCTTTAAGGAGCTGTACTGCACTGTAATATTCTATGAGGAGCTGTCCTGAACTATAATGTTCTTTAAGGAGCTGTCCTGCACTATAATGTTCTTTAAGGAGCTGTACTGCACTGTAATGTTCTATAAGAAGCTGTACTGCACTATAATGTTCTTTAAGGAGCTGTACTGCACTGTAATGTTCTATAAGGAGCTGTCCTGAACTATAATGTTCTATAAGGAGCTGTACTGCACTGTAATGTTCTATAAGGAGCTGCCCTGCACTATAATGTTCTTTAAGGAGCTGTACTGCACTGTAATGTTCTATAAGGAGCTGTCCTGAACTATAATGTTCTATAAGGAGCTATCCTGCACTATAATGTTCTTTAAGGAGCTGTACTGCACTGTAATATTCTATGAGGAGCTGTCCTGAACTATAATGTTCTATAAGGAGCTGTCCTGCACTATAATGTTCTTTAAGGAGCTGTACTGCACTGTAATGTTCTATAAGGAGCTGTACTGCACTATAATGTTCTTAAAGGAGCTGTACTGCACTGTAATGTTCTATAAGGAGCTGTCCTGAACTATAATGTTCTCTTATAAGCTGTACTGCGCTGTATAAGGAGCTGTACTGCACTATAATGTTCTTTAAGGAGCTGTACTGCAATGTAATGTTCTATAAGGAGCTGTCCTGCACTATAATGTTCTTTAAGGAGCTGTACTGCACTGTAATGTTCTATAAGGAGCTATCCTGAACTATAATGTTCTCTTATAAGCTGTACTGCGCTGTATAAGGAGCTGTACTGCACTATAATGTTCTTTAAGGAGCTGTACTGCAATGTAATGTTCTATAAGGAGCTGTCCTGCACTATAATGTTCTATAAGGAGCTGTCCTGCACTGTAATGTTCTATAAGGAGCTGTCCTGCACTGTAATGTGCTATAAGGAGCTGTACTGCACTGTAATGTTCTATAAGGAGCTGTCCTGAACTATAATGTTCGATAAGGAGCTGTCCTGCACTATAATGTTCTTTAAGGAGCTGTACTGCACTGTAATGTTCTATAAGGAGCTGTCCTGAACTATAATGTTCTTTAAGGAGCTGTACTGCACTGCAATGTTCTATAAGGAGCTGTACTGCACTATAATGTTCTTTAATGAGCTGTACTGCACTGTAATGTTCTATAAGGAGCTGTCCTGCACTATAATGTTCTTTAAGGAGCTGTACTGCACTGTAATGTTCTATAAGGAGCTGTACTGCACTATAATGTTCTTTAAGGAGCTGTACTGCACTGTAATGTTCTATAAGGAGCTGTCCTGAACTATAATGTTCTATAAGGAGCTGTCCTGCACTATAATGTTCTTTAAGGAGCTGTACTGCACTGTAATGTTCTTTAAGGAGCTGTCCTGAACTATAATGTTCTATAAGGAGCTGTACTGCACTGTAATGTTCTATAAGGAGCTGTACTGCACTGTAATGTTCTATAAGGAGCTGTCCTGAACTATAATGTTCTATAAGGAGCTGTCCTGCACTATAATGTTCTTTAAGGAGCTGTACTGCACTGCAATGTTCTATAAGGAGCTGTACTGCACTATAATGTTCTTTAAGGAGCTGTACTGCACTGTAATGTTCTATAAGGAGCTGTCCTGAACTATAATGTTCTATAAGGAGCTGTCCTGCACTATAATGTTCTTTAAGGAGCTGTACTGCACTGTAATGTTCTATAAGGAGCTGTCCTGAACTATAATGTTCTATAAGGAGCTGTCCTGCACTATAATGTTCTTTAAGGAGCGGTACTGCACTGTAATGTTCTATAAGGAGCTGCCCTGCACTATAATGTTCTTTAAGGAGCTGTACTGCACTGTAATGTTCTATAAGGAGCTGTCCTGAACTATAATGTTCTATAAGGAGCTATCCTGCACTATAATGTTCTTTAAGGAGCTGTACTGCACTGTAATGTTCTATAAGGAGCTGTCCTGAACTATAATGTTCTATAAGGAGCTATCCTGCACTATAATGTTCTTTAAGGAGCTGTACTGCACTGTAATATTCTATGAGGAGCTGTCCTGAACTATAATGTTCTTTAAGGAGCTGTCCTGCACTATAATGTTCTTTAAGGAGCTGTACTGCACTGCAATGTTCTATAAGGAGCTGTACTGCACTATAATGTTCTTTAAGGAGCTGTACTGCACTGTAATGTTCTATAAGGAGCTGTCCTGAACTATAATGATCTATAAGGAGCTGTACTGCACTGTAATGTTCTATAAGGAGCTGCCCTGCACTATAATGTTCTATAAGGAGCTATCCTGCACTATAATGTTCTTTAAGGAGCTGTACTGCACTGTAATATTCTATGAGGAGCTGTCCTGAACTATAATGTTCTATAAGGAGCTGTCCTGCACTATAATGTTCTTTAAGGAGCTGTACTGCACTGTAATGTTCTATAAGGAGCTGTACTGCACTATAATGTTCTTTCAGGAGCTGTACTGCACTGTAATGTTCTATAAGGAGCTGTCCTGAACTATAATGTTCTCTTATAAGCTGTACTGCGCTGTATAAGGAGCTGTACTGCACTATAATGTTCTTTAAGGAGCTGTACTGCAATGTAATGTTCTATAAGGAGCTGTCCTGCACTGTAATGTTCTATAAGGAGCTGTCCTGAACTATAATGTTCTATAAGGAGCTGTCCTGCACTATAATGTTCTTTAAGGAGCTGTACTGCACTGTAATGTTCTATAAGGAGCTGTCCTGAACTATAATGTTCTATAAGGAGCTATCCTGCACTATAATGTTCTTTAAGGAGCTGTACTGCACTGTAATATTCTATGAGGAGCTGTCCTGAACTATAATGTTCTATAAGGAGCTGTCCTGCACTATAATGTTCTTTAAGGAGCTGTACTGCACTGTAATGTTCTATAAGGAGCTGTACTGCACTATAATGTTCTTTCAGGAGCTGTACTGCACTGTAATGTTCTATAAGGAGCTGTCCTGAACTATAATGTTCTCTTATAAGCTGTACTGCGCTGTATAAGGAGCTGTACTGCACTATAATGTTCTTTAAGGAGCTGTACTGCAATGTAATGTTCTATAAGGAGCTGTCCTGCACTGTAATGTTCTATAAGGAGCTGTCCTGAACTATAATGTTCTATAAGGAGCTGTCCTGCACTGTAATGTGCTATAAGGAGCTGTACTGCACTGTAATGTTTTATAAGGAGCTGTCCTGAACTATAATGTTCTATAAGGAGCTGTCCTGCACTATAATGTTCTTTAAGGAGCTGTACTGCACTGTAATGTTCTATAAGGAGCTGTCCTGAACTATAATGTTCTTTAAGGAGCTGTACTGCACTATAATGTTCTTTAAGGAGCTGTACTGCACTGCAATGTTCTATAAGGAGCAGTAATGCACTATAATGTTCTTTAAGGAGCTGTACTGCACTGTAATGTTCTATAAGGAGCTGTCCTGCACTATAATGTTCTATAAGGAGCTGTACTGCACTATAATGTTCTTTAAGGAGCTGTAATGCACTGTAATGTTCTATAAGGAGCTGTCCTGAACTATAATGTTCTATAAGGAGCTGTCCTGCACTATAATGTTCTTTAAGGAGCTGTACTGCACTGTAATGTTCTATAAGGAGACGTACTGTGCTGTAATGATCTATCAGGAGCTGTAATGCGCTGTATTGTTCTATAAGGGCCTGTGCTGCGCTGTAATGTTGTATAAGGAGCTGTACTGTGCTGTAATGTTCTATAAGGGCCTGTGCTGCGCTATAATGTTGCATAAGGAGCTGTACTGCGCTGTAATGTTCTTCCTGTCTCTATGAGTGGTCATGGCGCCAGTATTATTGCTCATGATTTCACTGATACAGGTAAGAGCAGCACCATTATTGTTACTGGTGCCCTATAGAATGTAATATTCTATAAGGAGCTGTACTGTGCTGTCACGTTGTGTTAGGAGCCGTACAGTGCTGTAATGATCTATAAGGGCCTGTACTGCACTGTAATGTTCTATAAGGAACTGTACTGGGCCGTAATGTTCTATAAGGAGCTGTACTGCACTGTAATGTTCTATAAGGAGCTGTCCTGAACTATAATGTTCTATAAGGGGCTGTCCTGCACTATAATGTTCTATAAGGAGCTGTCCTGCACTATAATGTTCTTTAAGGAGCTGTACTGCACTGTAATGTTCTATAAGGAGCTGTACTGCACTATAATGTTCTATAAGGAGCTGTACTGCACTGTAATGTTCTATAAGGAGCTGTCCTGAACTATAATGTTCTATAAGGAGCTGTCCTGCACTATAATGTTCTTTAAGGAGCTGTACTGCACTGTAATGTTCTATAAGGAGCTGTACTGCACTATAATGTTCTTCAAGGAGCTGTACTGCACTGTAAAGTTCTATAAGGAGCTGTCCTGAACTATAATGTTCTATAAGGAGCTGTACTGCACTGTAATGTTCTATAAGGAGCTGCCCTGCACTATAATGTTCTTTAAGGAGCTGTACTGCACTGTAATGTTCTATAAGGAGCTGTCCTGAACTATAATGTTCTATAAGGAGCTATCCTGCACTATAATGTTCTTTAAGGAGCTGTACTGCACTGTAATATTCTATGAGGAGCTGTCCTGAACTATAATGTTCTATAAGGAGCTGTCCTGCACTATAATGTTCTTTAAGGAGCTGTACTGCACTATAATGTTCTTTAAGGAGCTGTACTGCACTGCAATGTTCTATAAGGAGCTGTACTGCGCTGAAATGTTCTATAAGGAGCTGTCCTGCGCTGTAATGTTCTCTTATAAGCTGTACTGCGCTGTAATGTTCTATAAGGAGCTGTACTGTGCTGTAATGTTGTATAAAGAGCTGTACTGCATTGTAATGTTCTATAAGGAGCTGTCCTGCGCTGTAATGTTCTCTTATAAGCTGTACTGCGCTGTAATGTTCTATAAGGAGCTGCCCTGCTCTATAATGTTCTATAAGGAGCTGTACTGCACTGTAATGTTCTATAAGGAGCTGCCCTGCACTATAATGTCCTTTAAGGAGCTGTACTGCACTGTAATGTTCTATAAGGAGCTGTCCTGAACTATAATGTTCTATAAGGAGCTGTCCTGCACTATAATGTTCTATAAGGAGCTGTACTGCACTGTAATGTTCTATAAGGAGCTGTCCTGAACTATAATGTTCTATAAGGAGCTGTCCTGCACTATAATGTTCTTTAAGGAGCTGTACTGCACTGTAATGTTCTATAAGGAGCTGTACTGCACTATAATGTTCTTTAAGGAGCTGTACTGCACTGTAAAGTTCTATAAGGAGCTGTCCTGAACTATAATGTTCTATAAGGAGCTGTCCTGCACTATAATGTTCTTTAAAGAGCTGTACTGCACTGTAATGTTCTATAAGGAGCTGTCCTGAACTATAATGTTCTATAAGGAGCTGTACTGCACTGTAATGTTCTATAAGGAGCTGCCCTGCACTATAATGTTCTTTAAGGAGCTGTACTGCACTGTAATGTTCTATAAGGAGCTGTCCTGAACTATAATGTTCTATAAGGAGCTATCCTGCACTATAATGTTCTTTAAGGAGCTGTACTGCACTGTAATGTTCTATAAGGAGCTGTCCTGAACTATAATGTTCTATAAGGAGCTATCCTGCACTATAATGTTCTTTAAGGAGCTGTACTGCACTGTAATGTTCTATGAGGAGCTGTCCTGAACTATAATGTTCTTTAAGGAGCTGTACTGCACTGTAATGTTCTATAAGGAGCTGTACTGCACTATAATGTTCTTTAAGGAGCTGTACTGCACTGTAATGTTCTATAAGGAGCTGTCCTGAACTATAATGTTCTCTTATAAGCTGTACTGCGCTGTATAAGGAGCTGTATAAGGAGCTGTACTGCACTATAATGTTCTTTAAGGAGCTGTACTGCAATGTAATGTTCTATAAGGAGCTGTCCTGCACTGTAATGTTCTATAAGGAGCTGTCCTGAACTATAATGTTCTATAAGGAGCTGTCCTGCAGTGTAATGTTCTATAAGGAGCTGTCCTGAACTATAATGTTCTATAAGGAGCTGTCCTGCACGATAATGTTCTTTAAGGAGCTGTACTGCACTGTAATGTTCTATAAGGAGCTGTCCTGAACTATAATGTTCTTTAAGGAGCGGTACTGCACTGCAATGTTCTATAAGGAGCTGTACTGCACTATAATGTTCTTTAAGGAGCTGTACTGCACTGTAATGTTCTATAAGGAGCTGTCCTGAACTATAATGTTCTATAAGGAGCTGTACTGCACTATAATGTTCTCTAAGGAGCTGTACTGTGCTGTAATGTTCTATAACGAACTGTCCTGAACTATAATGTTCTATAATGAGCTGTACTGCACTGTAATGTTCTATAAGGAGCTGTCCTGAACTATAATGTTCTATAAGGAGCTGTCCTGCACTATAATGTTCTTTAAGGAGCTGTACTGCACTGTAATGTTCTATAAGGAGCTGTACTGCACTATAATGTTCTTTAAGGAGCTGTACTGCACTGTAATGTTCTATAAGGAGCTGTCCTGAACTATAATGTTCTATAAGGAGCTGTCCTGCACTATAATGTTCTTTAAGGAGCTGTACTGCACTGTAATGTTCTATAAGGAGCTGTACTGCACTATAATGTTCTTCAAGGAGCTGTACTGCACTGTAAAGTTCTATAAGGAGCTGTCCTGAACTATAATGTTCTATAAGGAGCTGTACTGCACTGTAATGTTCTATAAGGAGCTGCCCTGCACTATAATGTTCTTTAAGGAGCTGTACTGCACTGTAATGTTCTATAAGGAGCTGTCCTGAACTATAATGTTCTATAAGGAGCTATCCTGCACTATAATGTTCTTTAAGGAGCTGTACTGCACTGTAATATTCTATGAGGAGCTGTCCTGAACTATAATGTTCTATAAGGAGCTGTCCTGCACTATAATGTTCTTTAAGGAGCTGTACTGCACTATAATGTTCTTTAAGGAGCTGTACTGCACTGCAATGTTCTATAAGGAGCTGTACTGCGCTGAAATGTTCTATAAGGAGCTGTCCTGCGCTGTAATGTTCTCTTATAAGCTGTACTGCGCTGTAATGTTCTATAAGGAGCTGTACTGTGCTGTAATGTTGTATAAAGAGCTGTACTGCATTGTAATGTTCTATAAGGAGCTGTCCTGCGCTGTAATGTTCTCTTATAAGCTGTACTGCGCTGTAATGTTCTATAAGGAGCTGCCCTGCTCTATAATGTTCTATAAGGAGCTGTACTGCACTGTAATGTTCTATAAGGAGCTGCCCTGCACTATAATGTCCTTTAAGGAGCTGTACTGCACTGTAATGTTCTATAAGGAGCTGTCCTGAACTATAATGTTCTATAAGGAGCTGTCCTGCACTATAATGTTCTATAAGGAGCTGTACTGCACTGTAAAGTTCTATAAGGAGCTGTCCTGAACTATAATGTTCTATAAGGAGCTGTCCTGCACTATAATGTTCTTTAAAGAGCTGTACTGCACTGTAATGTTCTATAAGGAGCTGTCCTGAACTATAATGTTCTATAAGGAGCTGTACTGCACTGTAATGTTCTATAAGGAGCTGCCCTGCACTATAATGTTCTTTAAGGAGCTGTACTGCACTGTAATGTTCTATAAGGAGCTGTCCTGAACTATAATGTTCTATAAGGAGCTATCCTGCACTATAATGTTCTTTAAGGAGCTGTACTGCACTGTAATGTTCTATAAGGAGCTGTCCTGAACTATAATGTTCTATAAGGAGCTATCCTGCACTATAATGTTCTTTAAGGAGCTGTACTGCACTGTAATATTCTATGAGGAGCTGTCCTGAACTATAATGTTCTTTAAGGAGCTGTACTGCACTGTAATGTTCAATAAGGAGCTGTACTGCACTATAATGTTCTTTAAGGAGCTGTACTGCACTGTAATGTTCTATAAGGAGCTGTCCTGAACTATAATGTTCTCTTATAAGCTGTACTGCGCTGTATAAGGAGCTGTATAAGGAGCTGTACTGCACTATAATGTTCTTTAAGGAGCTGTACTGCAATGTAATGTTCTATAAGGAGCTGTCCTGCACTGTAATGTTCTATAAGGAGCTGTCCTGAACTATAATGTTCTATAAGGAGCTGTCCTGCAGTGTAATGTTCTATAAGGAGCTGTCCTGAACTATAATGTTCTATAAGGAGCTGTCCTGCACGATAATGTTCTTTAAGGAGCTGTACTGCACTGTAATGTTCTATAAGGAGCTGTCCTGAACTATAATGTTCTTTAAGGAGCGGTACTGCACTGCAATGTTCTATAAGGAGCTGTACTGCACTATAATGTTCTTTAAGGAGCTGTACTGCACTGTAATGTTCTATAAGGAGCTGTCCTGAACTATAATGTTCTATAAGGAGCTGTACTGCACTGTAATGGTCTATAAGGAGCTGTCCTGCACTATAATGTTCTATAAGGAGCTGTCCTGGACTATAATGTTCTATAAGGAGCTGTACTGCTCTGTAATGTTCTATAAGGAGCTGTCCTGCACTGTAATGTTCTTTAAGGAGCTGTACTGCACTGTAATGTTCTATAAGGAGCTGTCCTGAACTATAATGTTCTATAAGGAGCTGTCCTGCGCTGTAATGTTCTAGAAGGAGCTGTACTGCACTATAATGTTCTATAAGGAGCTGTCCTGAACTATAATGTTCTATAAGGAGCTGTACTGCGCTGTAATGTTCTATAAGGAGCTGTCCTGCACTATAATGTTCTTTAAGGAGCTGTACTGCACTGTAATGTTCTATAAGGAGCTGTACTGCACTATAATGTTCTTTAAGGAGCTGTACTGCACTGTAATGTTCTATAAGGAGCTGTCCTGAACTATAATGTTCTATAAGGAGCTGTACTGCGCTGTAATATTCTATAAGGAGCTGTCCTGCACTATAATGTTCTTTAAGGAGCTGTACTGCACTGTAATGTTCTATAAGGAACTGTCCTGAACTATAATGTTCTATAAGGAGCTGTAGTGCGCTGTAATGTTCTATAAGGAGCTGTCCTGAACTATAATGTTCTATAAGGAGCTGTACTGCGCTGTAATGTTCTGTACTGCACTGTAATGTTCTATAAGGAGCTGTACTGTGCTGTAATGTTCTATACGGGCCTGTACTGCGCTGTAATGTTCTATAAGGAGCTGTACTGCGCTGTAATGTTCTATAAGGAGCTGTACTGCACTGTAATGTTCAATAAAGGACAGTACTGCGCTGTAATGTTCTATAAGGAGCTGTACTGCGCTGTAATGTTGCATAAGGGCCTGTAATGTGTTGTAATGTTATATAAGGAGCTGTACTGCGCTGTAATGTTCCATAAGGGCCTGTAATGCGTTGTAATGTTATATAAGGAGCTGTTCTGCGCTGTAATGTTCTATCAGGGCCTGCACTGAGCTGTGATGTTCTATAAGGGGTTGTACTGCGCTGTAGTGTTCTATAAGGGGCTGTACTGCGTTGTAATGTTCTATAAGGGCCTGTACTGCGCTGTAAAGTTCTATAAGGAGTACTGCTGTGTAATGTTCTATAAGGAGCTGTACTGTAATGTTCTATAAGGAGCTGTACTGCGCTGTAATGTTCTATAAGGAGCTGAAGTGCACTGTAATGTTCTATAAGGAGCCATACTGTGCTGCAATGTTCTATAAGGAGACGTACTGTGCTGTAATGATCTATCAGGAGCTGTACTGCGCTGTATTGTTCTATAAGGGCCTGTGCTGCGCTGTAATGTTGTATAAGGAGCTGTACTGCGCTGTAATGTTCTATAAGGGCCTGTGCTGCGCTATAATGTTGCATAAGGAGCTGTACTGCGCTGTAATGTTCTGTAAGGAGCTGTACTGCACTCTAATGTCCTATAAGGAGCTGTACTGCGCTGTAATGTTCTATAAGGAGCTGTACTGTGCTGTAATGTTCTATACGGGCCTGTACTGCGCTGTAATGTTCTATAAGGAGCTGTACTGCGCTGTTATGTTCTCTTATAAGCTGTACTGCGCTGTAATGTTCTATAAGGAGCTGTACTGTGCTGTAATGTTGTATAAAGAGCTGTCCTGCGCTGTAATGTTCTATAAGGAGCTGTACTGCGCTGTAATGTTCTACAAGGAGCTGTACTGCACTGTAATTTTCGATAAAGAGCTGTGCTGCGCTGTAATGTTCCATAAGGGCTTGTAATGCATTGTAATGTTCTATAAGGAGCTGTACTGCGCTGTAATGTTCTATAAGGAGCTGTACTACACTGTAATGTTCTATAAGGAGCTGTAATGCACTGTAATTTTCGATAAAGAGCTGTACTGCGCTGTAATGTTCTATAATGAGCTGTACTGCGCTGTAATGTTCTATAAGGGCCTGCACTGCACTGTAATGTTCTATAAGGAGCTGTACTGCGCTGTAATGTTCTTCCTGTCTCTATGAGTGGTCATGGCGCCAGTATTATTGCTCATGATTTCACTGATACAGGTAAGAGCAGCACCATTATTGTTACTGGTGCCCTATAGAATGTAATATTCTATAAGAAGCTGTACTGTGCTGTCACGTTGTGTTAGGAGCCGTACAGTGCTGTAATGATCTATAAGGGCCTGTACTGCACTGTAATGTTCTATAAGGAACTGTACTGGGCCGTAATGTTCTATAAGGAGCTGTACTGCGCTGTAATGTTCTGTAAGGAGCTGTACTGCACTGTAATGTTCTATAAGGAGCTGTACTGCACTGTAATGTTCTATAAGGAGCTGTACTGTGCTGTAATGTTCTATACGGGCCTGTACTGCACTGTAATGTTCTATCAGGAGCTGTACTGTGCTGTAATGTTGTATAAAGAGCTGTAATGCACTGTAATGTTCAATAAGGAGCTGTACTGCACTATAATGTTCTTTAAGGAGCTGTACTGCACTGTAATATTCTATGAGGAGCTGTCCTGAACTATAATGTTCTATAAGGAGCTGTACTGCACTGTAATGTTCTATAAGGAGCTGTCCTGAACTATAATGTTCTATAAGGAGCTGTACTGCACTGTAATGTTCTATAAGGAGCTGCCCTGCACTATAATGTTCTTTAAGGAGCTGTACTGCACTGTAATGTTCTATAAGGAGCTGTCCTGAACTATAATGTTCTATAAGGAGCTATCCTGCACTATAATGTTCTTTAAGGAGCTGTACTGCACTGTAATATTCTATGAGGAGCTGTCCTGAACTATAATGTTCTATAAGGAGCTGTCCTGCACTATAATGTTCTTTAAGGAGCTGTACTGCACTATAATGTTCTTTAAGGAGCTGTACTGCACTGCAATGTTCTATAAGGAGCTGTACTGCGCTGAAATGTTCTATAAGGAGCTGTCCTGCGCTGTAATGTTCTCTTATAAGCTGTACTGCGCTGTAATGTTCTATAAGGAGCTGTACTGTGCTGTAATGTTGTATAAAGAGCTGTACTGCATTGTAATGTTCTATAAGGAGCTGTCCTGCGCTGTAATGTTCTCTTATAAGCTGTACTGCGCTGTAATGTTCTATAAGGAGCTGCCCTGCTCTATAATGTTCTATAAGGAGCTGTACTGCACTGTAATGTTCTATAAGGAGCTGCCCTGCACTATAATGTCCTTTAAGGAGCTGTACTGCACTGTAATGTTCTATAAGGAGCTGTCCTGAACTATAATGTTCTATAAGGAGCTGTCCTGCACTATAATGTTCTATAAGGAGCTGTACTGCACTGTAAAGTTCTATAAGGAGCTGTCCTGAACTATAATGTTCTATAAGGAGCTGTCCTGCACTATAATGTTCTTTAAAGAGCTGTACTGCACTGTAATGTTCTATAAGGAGCTGTCCTGAACTATAATGTTCTATAAGGAGCTGTACTGCACTGTAATGTTCTATAAGGAGCTGCCCTGCACTATAATGTTCTTTAAGGAGCTGTACTGCACTGTAATGTTCTATAAGGAGCTGTCCTGAACTATAATGTTCTATAAGGAGCTATCCTGCACTATAATGTTCTTTAAGGAGCTGTACTGCACTGTAATGTTCTATAAGGAGCTGTCCTGAACTATAATGTTCTATAAGGAGCTATCCTGCACTATAATGTTCTTTAAGGAGCTGTACTGCACTGTAATATTCTATGAGGAGCTGTCCTGAACTATAATGTTCTTTAAGGAGCTGTACTGCACTGTAATGTTCAATAAGGAGCTGTACTGCACTATAATGTTCTTTAAGGAGCTGTACTGCACTGTAATGTTCTATAAGGAGCTGTCCTGAACTATAATGTTCTCTTATAAGCTGTACTGCGCTGTATAAGGAGCTGTATAAGGAGCTGTACTGCACTATAATGTTCTTTAAGGAGCTGTACTGCAATGTAATGTTCTATAAGGAGCTGTCCTGCACTGTAATGTTCTATAAGGAGCTGTCCTGAACTATAATGTTCTATAAGGAGCTGTCCTGCAGTGTAATGTTCTATAAGGAGCTGTCCTGAACTATAATGTTCTATAAGGAGCTGTCCTGCACGATAATGTTCTTTAAGGAGCTGTACTGCACTGTAATGTTCTATAAGGAGCTGTCCTGAACTATAATGTTCTTTAAGGAGCGGTACTGCACTGCAATGTTCTATAAGGAGCTGTACTGCACTATAATGTTCTTTAAGGAGCTGTACTGCACTGTAATGTTCTATAAGGAGCTGTCCTGAACTATAATGTTCTATAAGGAGCTGTACTGCACTGTAATGGTCTATAAGGAGCTGTCCTGCACTATAATGTTCTATAAGGAGCTGTCCTGGACTATAATGTTCTATAAGGAGCTGTACTGCTCTGTAATGTTCTATAAGGAGCTGTCCTGCACTGTAATGTTCTTTAAGGAGCTGTACTGCACTGTAATGTTCTATAAGGAGCTGTCCTGAACTATAATGTTCTATAAGGAGCTGTCCTGCGCTGTAATGTTCTAGAAGGAGCTGTACTGCACTATAATGTTCTATAAGGAGCTGTCCTGAACTATAATGTTCTATAAGGAGCTGTACTGCGCTGTAATGTTCTATAAGGAGCTGTCCTGCACTATAATGTTCTTTAAGGAGCTGTACTGCACTGTAATGTTCTATAAGGAGCTGTACTGCACTATAATGTTCTTTAAGGAGCTGTACTGCACTGTAATGTTCTATAAGGAGCTGTCCTGAACTATAATGTTCTATAAGGAGCTGTACTGCGCTGTAATATTCTATAAGGAGCTGTCCTGCACTATAATGTTCTTTAAGGAGCTGTACTGCACTGTAATGTTCTATAAGGAACTGTCCTGAACTATAATGTTCTATAAGGAGCTGTAGTGCGCTGTAATGTTCTATAAGGAGCTGTCCTGAACTATAATGTTCTATAAGGAGCTGTACTGCGCTGTAATGTTCTGTACTGCACTGTAATGTTCTATAAGGAGCTGTACTGTGCTGTAATGTTCTATACGGGCCTGTACTGCGCTGTAATGTTCTATAAGGAGCTGTACTGCGCTGTAATGTTCTATAAGGAGCTGTACTGCACTGTAATGTTCAATAAAGGACAGTACTGCGCTGTAATGTTCTATAAGGAGCTGTACTGCGCTGTAATGTTGCATAAGGGCCTGTAATGTGTTGTAATGTTATATAAGGAGCTGTACTGCGCTGTAATGTTCCATAAGGGCCTGTAATGCGTTGTAATGTTATATAAGGAGCTGTTCTGCGCTGTAATGTTCTATCAGGGCCTGCACTGAGCTGTGATGTTCTATAAGGGGTTGTACTGCGCTGTAGTGTTCTATAAGGGGCTGTACTGCGTTGTAATGTTCTATAAGGGCCTGTACTGCGCTGTAAAGTTCTATAAGGAGTACTGCTGTGTAATGTTCTATAAGGAGCTGTACTGTAATGTTCTATAAGGAGCTGTACTGCGCTGTAATGTTCTATAAGGAGCTGAAGTGCACTGTAATGTTCTATAAGGAGCCATACTGTGCTGCAATGTTCTATAAGGAGACGTACTGTGCTGTAATGATCTATCAGGAGCTGTACTGCGCTGTATTGTTCTATAAGGGCCTGTGCTGCGCTGTAATGTTGTATAAGGAGCTGTACTGCGCTGTAATGTTCTATAAGGGCCTGTGCTGCGCTATAATGTTGCATAAGGAGCTGTACTGCGCTGTAATGTTCTGTAAGGAGCTGTACTGCACTCTAATGTCCTATAAGGAGCTGTACTGCGCTGTAATGTTCTATAAGGAGCTGTACTGTGCTGTAATGTTCTATACGGGCCTGTACTGCGCTGTAATGTTCTATAAGGAGCTGTACTGCGCTGTTATGTTCTCTTATAAGCTGTACTGCGCTGTAATGTTCTATAAGGAGCTGTACTGTGCTGTAATGTTGTATAAAGAGCTGTCCTGCGCTGTAATGTTCTATAAGGAGCTGTACTGCGCTGTAATGTTCTACAAGGAGCTGTACTGCACTGTAATTTTCGATAAAGAGCTGTGCTGCGCTGTAATGTTCCATAAGGGCTTGTAATGCATTGTAATGTTCTATAAGGAGCTGTACTGCGCTGTAATGTTCTATAAGGAGCTGTACTACACTGTAATGTTCTATAAGGAGCTGTAATGCACTGTAATTTTCGATAAAGAGCTGTACTGCGCTGTAATGTTCTATAATGAGCTGTACTGCGCTGTAATGTTCTATAAGGGCCTGCACTGCACTGTAATGTTCTATAAGGAGCTGTACTGCGCTGTAATGTTCTTCCTGTCTCTATGAGTGGTCATGGCGCCAGTATTATTGCTCATGATTTCACTGATACAGGTAAGAGCAGCACCATTATTGTTACTGGTGCCCTATAGAATGTAATATTCTATAAGAAGCTGTACTGTGCTGTCACGTTGTGTTAGGAGCCGTACAGTGCTGTAATGATCTATAAGGGCCTGTACTGCACTGTAATGTTCTATAAGGAACTGTACTGGGCCGTAATGTTCTATAAGGAGCTGTACTGCGCTGTAATGTTCTGTAAGGAGCTGTACTGCACTGTAATGTTCTATAAGGAGCTGTACTGCACTGTAATGTTCTATAAGGAGCTGTACTGTGCTGTAATGTTCTATACGGGCCTGTACTGCACTGTAATGTTCTATCAGGAGCTGTACTGTGCTGTAATGTTGTATAAAGAGCTGTAATGCACTGTAATGTTCTAGAAGGAGCTGTCCTGCGCTGTAATGTTCTATAAGGAGCTGTACTGCGCTGCAATGTTCAATAAGGAGCTGTACTGCACTGTAATGTTCTCTCAGGAGCTGCCCTGCGCTGTAATGTTCTATAAGGAGCTGTACTGCGCTGTAATGTTCAATAAGGAGCTGTCCTGCGCTGTAATGTTCTCTTATAAGCTGTACTGCGCTGTAATGTTCTATAAGGAGCTGTCCTGCGCTGTTATGTTCTCTTATAAGCTGTCCTGCGCTGTAATGTTCTATAAGGAGCTGCCCTGCTCTATAATGTTCTATAAGGAGCTGTCCTGCACTATAATGTTCTTTAAGGAGCTGTACTGCACTGTAATGTTCTATAAGGAGCTGTACTGCACTATAATGTTCTTTAAGGAGCTGTACTGCACTGTAATGTTCTATAAGGAGCTGTCCTGAACTATAATGTTCTATAAGGAGCTGTACTGCGCTGTAATATTCTATAAGGAGCTGTCCTGCACTATAATGTTCTTTAAGGAGCTGTACTGCACTGTAATGTTCTATAAGGAACTGTCCTGAACTATAATGTTCTATAAGGAGCTGTCCTGAACTATAATGTTCTATAAGGAGCTGTACTGCGCTGTAATGTTCTATAAGGAGCTGTACTGTGCTGTAATGTTCTATACGGGCCTGTACTGCGCTGTAATGTTCTATAAGGAGCTGTACTGCGCTGTAATGTTCTATAAGGAACTGTCCTGAACTATAATGTTCTATAAGGAGCTGTCCTGAACTATAATGTTCTATAAGGAGCTGTACTGCGCTGTAATGTTCTATAAGGAGCTGTACTGTGCTGTAATGTTCTATACGGGCCTGTACTGCGCTGTAATGTTCTATAAGGAGCTGTACTGCGCTGTAATGTTCTATAAGGAGCTGTACTGCATTGTAATGTTCAATAAAGGACAGTACTGCGCTGTAATGTTCTATAAGGAGCTGTACTGCGCTGTAATGTTCCATAAGGGCCTGTAATGTGTTGTAATGTTATATAAGGAGCTGTACTGCGCTGTAATGTTCCATAAGGGCCTGTAATGCGTTGTAATGTTATATAAGGAGCTGTTCTGCGCTGTAATGTTCTATCAGGGCCTGCACTGAGCTGTGATGTTCTATAAGGGGTTGTACTGCGCTGTAGTGTTCTATAAGGAGCTGTACTGCACTATAATGTTCTTTAAGGAGCTGTACTGCACTGTAATGTTCTATAAGGAGCTGTCCTGAACTATAATGTTCTATAAGGAGCTGTCCTGCACTATAGAGTTCTTTAAGGAGCTGTACTGCACTGTAATGTTCTATAAGGAGCTGTCCTGAACTATAATGTTCTATAAGGAGCTGTACTGCACTATAATGTTCTATAAGGAGCTGTCCTGCACTATAATGTTCTTTAAGGAGCTGTACTGCACTGTAATGTTCTATAAGGAGCTGTCCTGAACTATAATGTTCTATAAGGAGCTGTACTGCACTGTAATGTTCTATAAGGAGCTGTCCTGAACTATAATGTTCTATAAGGAGCTGTACTGCACTGTAATGTTCTATAAGGAGCTGTACTGCACTGTAATGTTCTAGAAGGAGCTGTCCTGAACTATAATGTTCTTTAAGGAGCTGTACTGCAATGGAATGTTCTATAAGGAGCTGTCCTGCACTGTAATGTTCTATAAGGAGCTGTACTGCACTGTAATGTTCTATAAGGAGCTGTCCTGAACTATAATGTTCTATAAGGAGCTGTACTGCGCTGTAATGTTCTATAAGGAGCTGTCCTGAACTATAATGTTCTTTAAGGAGCTGTACTGCGCTGTAATGTTCTATAAGGAGCTGTACTTCGCTGTAATGTTCTATAAGGAGCTGTCCTGAACTATAATGTTCTATAAGGAGCTGTACTGCACTGTAATGTTCTATAAGGAGCTGTCCTGCGCTGTAATGTTCTATAAGGTGCTGTACTGCACTGTAATGTTCTATAAGGAGCTGTACTGCGCTGTGATGTTCTATAAGTAGCTGTACTGCACTGTAATGTTCTATAAGGAGCTGTACTGCGCTGTAATGTTCTATAAGCAGCTGTACTGCGCTGTGATGTTCTATAAGGAGCTGTTCTGCACTGTAATGTTCTATAAGGAGCTGTACTGCGCTGTAATGTTCTATAAGGAGCTGTTCTGCACTGTAATGTTCTATAAGGAGCTGTACTGCGCTGTAATGGTCTATAAGGAGCTGTATTGCGCTGTAATGTTCTATAAGGAGCTGTACTGCGCTGTAATGTTCTATACGGGCCTGTACTGCGCTGTAATGTTCTATAAGGAGCTATACTGCACTGTAATGTTCAATAAAGGACAGTACTGCGCTGTAATGTTCTATAAGGAGCTGTACTGCGCTGTAATGTTCCATAAGGGCCTGTAATGCGTTGTAATGTTATATAAGGAGCTGTGCTGCGCTGTAATGTTCTATCAGGGCCTGCACTGAGCTGTGATGTTCTATAAGGGGTTGTACTGCGCTGTAATGTTCTGTAAGGAGCTGTACTGCGCTGTAATGTTCTATAAGAAGCAGTACTGCTGTGTAATGTTCTATAAGGAGCTGTACTGTACTGTAATGTTCTATAAGGAGCTGTACTGCACTGTAATGTTCTATAAGGAGCTGAAGTGCACTGTAATGTTCTATAAGGAGCCGTACTGTGCTGTAATGTTCTATAAGGAGCCGTACAGTGCTGTAATGTTCTATAAGGATCTGTACTGTGCTGTAATGATCTATCAGGAGCTGTACTGTGCTGTTACGTTCTATAAGGGCCTGTACTGCGCTGTAATGTTGTATAAGGAGCTGTACTGCGCTGTAATGTTCTATAAGAGCGTGTACTGCACTGTAATGTTGTATAAGGAGATGTACTGCGCTGTAATGTTCTTCCTGTCTCTATGAGTGGTCATGGCGCCAGTATTATTGCTCATGATTTCACTGATACAGGTAAGAGCAGCACCATTATTGTTACTGGTGCCCTATAGAATGTAATATTCTATAAGGAGCTGTACTGTGCTGTCACGTTGTGTTAGGAGCCGTACAGTGCTGTAATGATCTATAAGGGCCTGTACTGCACTGTAATGTTCTATAAGGAACTGTACTGGGCCGTAATGTCCTATAAGGAGCTGTACTGCGCTGTAATGTTCTATAAGGAGCTGTATTGTGCTGTAATGTTCTATACGGGCCTGTACTGCGCTGTTATGTTCTCTTATAAGCTGTACTACGCTGTAATGTTCTATAAGGAGCTGTACTGTGCTGTAATGTTGTATAAAGAGCTGTACTGCACTGTAATGTTCTATAAGGAGCTGTCCTGCGCTGTAATGTTCTATAAGGAGCTGTCCTGCGCTGTAATGTTCTCTTATAAGCTGTACTGCGCTGTAATGTTCTATAAGGAGCTGCCCTGCTCTATAATGTTCTATAAGGAGCTGTACTGCACTGTAATGTTCTATAAGGAGCTGCCCTGCACTATAATGTTCTTTAAGGAGCTGTACTGCACTGTATAGTTCAGGACAGCTCCTTATAGAACATTACAGTGCAGTACAGCTCCTTAAAGAACATTATAGTGCAGGACAGCTCCTTATAGAACATTACAGTGCAGTACAACTCCTTATAGAACATTATAGTGCAGGACAGCTCCTTATAGAACATTACAGTGCAGTACAACTCCTTATAGAACATTATAGTTCAGGACAGCTCCTTATAGAACATTAATGTTCTATAAGGAGTTGTACTGCACTGTAATGTTCTATAAGGAGCTGTCCTGCACTATAATGTTCTATAAGGAGCTGTACTGCACTGTAATGTTCTATAAGGAGCTGTCCTGAACTATAATGTTCCATAAGGAGCTGTACTGCGTTATAATGTTCTAGAAGGAGCTGTACTGCACTATAATGTTCTATAAGGAGCTGTCCTGAACTATAATGTTCTATAAGGAGCTGTACTGCGCTGTAATATTCTATAAGGAGCTGTCCTGCACTATAATGTTCTTTAAGGAGCTGTACTGCACTGTAATGTTCTATAAGGAGCTGTCCTGAACTATAATGTTCTATAAGGAGCTGTAGTGCGCTGTAATATTCTATAAGGAGCTGTCCTGCACTGTAATGTTCTCTAAGGAGCTGTACTGCGCTGTAATGTTCTATAAGGAGCTGTCCTGAACTATACAGTGCAGTACAGCTCCTTATAGAACATTATAGTTCAGGACAGCTCCTTATAGAACATTACAGCGCAGTACAGCTCCTTAGAGAACATTACAGTGCAGGACAGCTCCTTATAGAACATTACAGTGCAGTACAGCTCCTTATAGAACATTAATGTTCTATAAGGAGCTGTCCTGAACTATAATGTTCTATAAGGAGCTGTCCTGAACTATAATGTTCTATAAGGAGCTGTACTGCGCTGTAATGTTCTGTACTGCACTGTAATGTTCTATAAGGAGCTGTACTGTGCTGTAATGTTCTATACGGGCCTGTACTGCGCTGTAATGTTCTATAAGGAGCTGTACTGCGCTGTAATGTTCTATAAGGAGCTGTACTGCACTGTAATGTTCAATAAAGGACAGAACTGCGCTGTAATGTTCTATAAAGAGCTGTACTGCGCTGTAATGTTCCATAAGGGCCTGTAATGCGTTGTAATGTTATATAAGGAGCTGTACTGCGCTGTAATGTTCTATCAGGGCCTGCACTGAGCTGTGATGCTCTATAAGGGGTTGTAATGCGCTGTAGTGTTCTATAAGGGGCTGTACTGCGTTGTAATGTTCTATAAGGGCCTGTACTGCGCTGTAATGTTCTATAAGGAGTACTGCTGTGTAATGTTCTATAAGGAGCTGTACTGTACTGTAATGTTCTATAAGGAGCTGTACTGCGCTGTAATGTTCTATAAGGAGCTGAAGTGCACTGTAATGTTCTATAAGGAGTTGTACTGCGCTGTAATGTTCTATAAGGAGCCGTACTGTGCTGCAATGTTCTATAAGGAGCCGTACAGTGCTGTAATGATCTATCAGGAGCTGTACTGCGCTGTATTGTTCTATAAGGGCCTGTGCTGCGCTGTAATGTTGTATAAGGAGCTGTACTGCGCTGTAATGTTCTATAAGGGCCTGTGCTGCGCTATAATGTTGCATAAGGAGCTGTACTGCGCTGTAATGTTCTATAAGGAGCTGTACTGTGCTGTAATGTTCTATACGGGCCTGTACTGCGCTGTAATGTTCTATAAGGAGCTGTACTGCGCTGTTATGTTCTCTTATAAGCTGTACTGCGCTGTAATGTTCTATAAGGAGCTGTACTGTGCTGTAATGTTGTATAAAGAGCTGTCCTGCGCTGTAATGTTCTATAAGGAGCTGTACTGCGCTGTAATGTTCTACAAGGAGCTGTACTGCACTGTAATGTTCTATAAGGAGCTGTCCTGCGCTGTAATGTTCTATAAGGAGCTGTACAGCGCTGTAATGATTCAATAAGGAGCTATCCTGCGCTGTAATGTTCTCTTATAAGCTGTACTGCACTGTAATGTTCTATAAGGAGCTGTCCTGCGCTGTAATGTTCTATAAGGAGCTGTACAGCGCTGTAATGATTCAATAAGGAGCTATCCTGCGCTGTAATGTTCTCTTATAAGCTGTACTGCGCTGTAATGTTCTATAAGGAGCTGTACTGCACTGTAAAGTTCTATAAGGAGCTGCCCTGCGCTATAATGTTCTACAAGGAGCTGTACTGCACTGTAATGTTCTACAAGGAGCTGTCCTGCGCTGTAATGTTCTATAAGGAGCTGTACTGCGCTGTAATGTTCTCTTATAAGCTGTCCTGCGCTGTAATGTTCCAAAAAGGGCTGTACTGCGCTGTAATGTTCTATAAGGAGCTGTCCTGCGCTGTAATGTTCTCTTATAAGCTGTACTGCACTGTAATGTTCTATAAGGAGCTGTACTGCACTGTAATGTTCTATAAGGAGCTGCCCTGCACTATAATGTTGCATAAGGAGCTGTACTGCGCTGTAATGTTCTTCCTGTCTCTATGAGTGGTCATGGCGCCAGTATTATTGCTCATGATTTCACTGATACAGGTAAGAGCAGCACCATTATTGTTACTGGTGCCCTATAGAATGTAATATTCTATAAGGAGCTGTACTGTGCTGTCACGTTGTGTTAGGAGCCGTACAGTGCTGTAATGATCTATAAGGAGCTGTACTGTTCTATATGGGCCTGTACTGCGCTGTAATGTTCTATAAGGAGCTGTACTGCGCTGTTATGTTCTCTTATAAGCTGTACTGCGCTGTAATGTTCTATAAGGAGCTGTACTGTGCTGCAATGTTGTATAAAGAGCTGTACTGCACTGTAATGTTCTATAAGGAGCTGTCCTGCGCTGTAATGTTCTATAAGGAGCTGTACTGCGCTGTAATGTTCTACAAGGAGCTGTACTGCGCTGTAATGTTCTATAAGGAGCTGTCCTGCGCTGTAATGTTCTATAAGGAGCTGTACTGCGCTGTAATGTTCTATAAGGAGCTTTACTGCACTGTAAAGTTCTATAAGGAGCTGCCCTGCGCTATAATGTTCTACAAGGAGCTGTACTGCACTGTAATGTTCTACAAGGAGCTGCCCTGCGCTGTAATGTTCCATAAGGAGCTGTACTGCGCTGAAATGTTCTATAAGGAGCTGTCCTGCGCTGTAATGTTCTATAAGGAGCTGTACTGTGCTGTAATGTTGTATAAAGAGCTGTACTGCACTGTAATGTTCTATAAGGAGCTGTCCTGCGCTGTAATGTTCTCTTATAAGCTGTACTGCGCTGTAATGTTCTATAAGGAGCTGCCCTGCTCTATAATGTTCTATAAGGAGCTGTACTGCACTGTAATGTTCTATAAGGAGCTGCCCTGCTCTATAATGTTCTATAAGGAGCTGTACTGCACTGTAATGTTCTATAAGGAGCTGTACTGCACTATAATATTCTTTAAGGAGCTGTACTGCACTGTAATGTTCTATAAGGAGCTGTCCTGAACTATAATGTTCTATAAGGAGCTGTCCTGCACTATAATGTTCTTTAAGGAGCTGTACTGCACTGTAATGTTCTTTAAGGAGCTGTCCTGAACTATAATGTTCTATAAGGAGCTGTCCTGCACTATAATGTTCTTTAAGGAGCTGTAATGTTCTATAAGGAGCTTTCCTGAACTATAATGTTGTATAAGGAGCTGTCCTGCACTATAATGTTCTATAAGGAGCTGTACTGCACTGCAATGTTCTATAAGGAGCTGCCCTGCACTATAATGTTCTTTAAGGAGCTGTACTGCACTGTAATGTTCTTTAAGGAGCTGTCCTGCACTATAATGTTCTATAAGGAGCTGTACTGCACTGTAATGTTCTATAAGGAGCTGCCCTGCACTATAATGTTCTATAAGGAGCTGTACTGCGCTGTGATGTTCTATAAGGAGCTGTTCTGCACTGTAATGTTCTATAAGGAGCTGTACTGCGCTGTAATGTTCTATAAGGAGCTGTACTGCGCTGTAATGTTCTATAAGGAGCTGTACTGCACTGTAATGTTCTATAAGAAGCTGTACTGCGCTGTAATGTTCTATAAGGAGCTGTACTGCGCTGTGATGTTCTATAAGGAGCTGTACTGCGCTGTAATGTTCTTCCTGTCTCTATGAGTGGTCATGGCGCCAGTATTATTGCTCTTGATTTCACTGATACAGGTAAGAGCAGCACCATTATTGTTACTGGTGCCGGTGTTGTTGTTGTCAGCGCCAGTGACCATGGTCAGGGCCCCTTGTTGACAGGGACAGGGCCAGGCCAGCTGCTGTGAGAGTCGCGGTCCCATCACCACCATCCCCCACCCCCTCCCACTGACAGCAGCAGCAGCACCATCCGCCCCCTCCCACTGACAGCAGCAGCAGCACCATCCGCCCCCTCCCACTGACAGCAGCACCATCCGCCCCCTCCCACTGACAGCAGCAGCACCATCCGCCCCCTCCCACTGACAGCAGCAGCACCATCCGCCTGCTCCCACTGACAGCAGCAGCAGCACCATCCGCCTGCTCCCACTGACAGCAGCAGCAGCACCATCCGCCTGCTCCCACTGACAGCAGCAGCAGCACCATCCGCCCCCTCCCACTGACAGCAGCAGCAGCACCATCCGCCCCCTCCCACTGACAGCAGCAGCAGCACCATCCGCCTGCTCCCACTGACAGCAGCAGCAGCACCATCCGCCTGCTCCCACTGACAGCAGCAGCACCATCCTCCCCCTCCCACTGACAGCAGCAGCAGCACCATCCGCCCCCTCCCACTGACAGCAGCAGCAGCACCATCCTCCCCCTCCCACTGACAGCAGCAGCACCATCCACCTGCTCCCACTGACAGCAGCAGCACCATCCGCCCCCTCCCACTGACAGCAGCAGCAGCACCATCCGCCTGCTCCCACTGACAGCAGCAGCACCATCCGCCCCCTCCCACTGACAGCAGCAGCACCATCCGCCCCCTCCCACTGACAGCAGCAGCAGCACCATCCTCCCCCTCCCACTGACAGCAGCAGCACCATCCGCCCCCTCCCACTGACAGCAGCAGCAGCACCATCCTCCCCCTCCCACTGACAGCAGCAGCAGCACCATCCGCCCCCTCCCACTGACAGCAGCAGCAGCACCATCCTCCCCCTCCCACTGACAGCAGCAGCACCATCCGCCTGCTCCCACTGACAGCAGCAGCACCATCCGCCCCCTCCCACTGACAGCAGCAGCAGCACCATCCGCCTGCTCCCACTGACAGCAGCAGCACCATCCGCCCCCTCCCACTGACAGCAGCAGCAGCACCATCCTCCCCCTCCCACTGACAGCAGCAGCAGCACCATCCGCCCCCTCCCACTGAAAGCAGCAGCAGCACCATCCGCCCCCTCCCACTGACAGCAGCAGCAGCACCATCCGCCCCCTCCCACTGACAGCAGCAGCAGCACCATCCTCCCCCTCCCACTGACAGCAGCAGCACCATCCACCTGCTCCCACTGACAGCAGCAGCACCATCCGCCCCCTCCCACTGACAGCAGCAGCAGCACCATCCGCCTGCTCCCACTGACAGCAGCAGCACCATCCGCCCCCTCCCACTGACAGCAGCAGCACCATCCGCCCCCTCCCACTGACAGCAGCAGCAGCACCATCCTCCCGCTCCCACTGACAGCAGCAGCACCATCCGCCCCCTCCCACTGACAGCAGCAGCAGCACCATCCTCCCCCTCCCACTGACAGCAGCAGCAGCACCATCCGCCCCCTCCCACTGACAGCAGCAGCACCATCCGCCCGCTCCCACTGACAGCAGCAGCACCATCCGCCCCCTCCCACTGACAGCAGCAGCAGCACCATCCGCCCCCTCCCACTGACAGCAGCAGCAGCACCATCCGCCCCCTCCCACTGACAGCAGCAGCAGCACCATCCGCCTGCTCCCACTGACAGCAGCAGCACCATCCGCCCCCTCCCACTGACAGCAGCAGCAGCACCATCCGCCCCCTCCCACTGACAGCAGCAGCAGCACCATCCTCCCCCTCCCACTGACAGCAGCAGCAGCACCATCCGCCTGCTCCCACTGACAGCAGCAGCAGCACCATCCGCCTGCTCCCACTGACAGCAGCAGCACCATCTGCCCCCTCCCACTGACAGCAGCACCATCCGCCCCCTCCCACTGACAGCAGCAGCAGCACCATCCGCCCCCTCCCACTGACAGCAGCAGCAGCACCATCCGCCCGCTCCCACTGACAGCAGCAGCAGCACCATCCGCCCCCTCCCACTGACAGCAGCAGCAGCACCATCCGCCTGCTCCCACTGACAGCAGCAGCAGCACCATCCTCCCCCTTCCACTGACAGCAGCAGCAGCACCATCCGCCCCCTCCCACTGACAGCAGCAGCAGCACCATCCGCCCCCTCCCACTGACAGCAGCAGCAGCACCATCCTCCCCCTCCCACTGACAGCAGCAGCAGCACCATCCGCCCCCTCCCACTGACAGCAGCAGCAGCACCATCCGCCAGCTCCCACTGACAGCAGCAGCAGCACCATCCGCCCCCTCCCACTGACAGCAGCAGCAGCACCATCCTCCCCCTCCCACTGACAGCAGCAGCAGCACCATCCGCCCCCTCCCACTGACAGCAGCAGCACCATCCGCCCCCTCCCCCTGACAGCAGCAGCAGCACCATCCTCCCCCTCCCACTGACAGCAGCAGCAGCACCATCCGCCTGCTCCCACTGACAGCAGCAGCAGCACCATCCTCCCCCTCCCATTGACAGCAGCAGCACCATCCGCCCCCTCCCACTGACAGCAGCAGCAGCACCCTCCGCCCCCTCCCACTGACAGCAGCAGCAGCACCATCCGCCCCCTCCCACTGACAGCAGCAGCAGCACCATCCTCCCCCTCCCACTGACAGCAGCAGCAGCACCATCCGCCCCCTCCCACTGACAGCAGCAGCAGCACCATCCGCCCCCTCCCACTGACAGCAGCAGCAGCACCATCCTCCCCCTCCCACTGACAGCAGCAGCAGCACCATCCGCCCCCTCCCACTGACAGCAGCAGCAGCACCATCCACCTGCTCCCACTGACAGCAGCAGCACCATCCGCCCCCTCCCACTGACAGCAGCAGCACCATCCGCCCCCTCCCACTGACAGCAGCAGCAGCACCATCCTCCCCCTCCCACTGACAGCAGCAGCAGCACCATCCGCCCCCTCCCACTGACAGCAGCAGCACCATCCGCCCCCTCCCACTGACAGCAGCAGCAGCACCATCCGCCCCCTCCCACTGACAGCAGCAGCAGCACCATCCTCCCCCTCCCACTGACAGCAGCAGCACCATCCACCTGCTCCCACTGACAGCAGCAGCACCATCCGCCCCCTCCCACTGACAGCAGCAGCACCATCCGCCCCCTCCCACTGACAGCAGCAGCAGCACCATCCTCCCCCTCCCACTGACAGCAGCAGCACCATCCGCCCCTCCCACTGACAGCAGCAGCAGCACCATCCGCCCCCTCCCACTGACAGCAGCAGCAGCACCATCCGCTTGCTCCCACTGACAGCAGCAGCAGCACCATCCGCCCCCTCCCACTGACAGCAGCAGCAGCACCATCCTCCCCCTCCCACTGACAGCAGCAGCAGCACCATCCGCCCCCTCCCACTGACAGCAGCAGCAGCACAATCCGCCCCCTCCCACTGACAGCAGCAGCAGCACCATCCGCCCCCTCCCACTGACAGCAGCAGCAGCACCATCCGCCCCCTCCCACTGACAGCAGCAGCAGCACCATCCGCCCCCTCCCACTGACAGCAGCAGCAGCACCATCCGCCCCCTCCCACTGACAGCAGCAGCAGCACCATCCGCCCCCTCCCACTGACAGCAGCACCATCCGCCCCCTCCCACTGACAGCAGCACCATCCGCCTGCTCCCACTGACAGCAGCAGCAGCACCATCCGCCCCTCCCACTGACAGCAGCAGCAGCACCATCCTCCCCCTCCCACTGACAGCAGCAGCAGCACCATCCGCCCCCTCCCACTGACAGCAGCACCATCCGCCCCCTCCCACTGACAGCAGCACCATCCGCCTGCTCCCACTGACAGCAGCAGCAGCACCATCCGCCCCCTCCCACTGACAGCAGCAGCAGCACCATCCGCCCCCTCCCACTGACAGCAGCAGCAGCACCATCCCCCTGCTCCCACTGACAGCAGCAGCAGCACCATCCGCCCCCTCCCACTGACAGCAGCAGCAGCACCATCCGCCTGCTCCCACTGACAGCAGCAGCAGCACCATCCTCCCCCTCCCACTGACAGCAGCAGCAGCACCATCCGCCCCCTCCCACTGACAGCAGCAGCACCATCCGCCCCCTCCCACTGACAGCAGCAGCAGCACCATCCTCCCCCTCCCACTGACAGCAGCAGCACCATCCGCCCCCTCCCACTGACAGCAGCAGCAGCACCATCCTCCCCCTCCCACTGACAGCAGCAGCAGCACCATCCGCCTGCTCCCACTGACAGCAGCAGCACCATCCGCCCCCTCCCACTGACAGCAGCAGCAGCACCATCCTCCCCCTCCCACTGACAGCAGCAGCAGCACCATCCGCCCCCTCCCACTGACAGCAGCAGCAGCACCATCCTCCCCCTCCCACTGACAGCAGCAGCAGCACCATCCTCCCCCTCCCACTGACAGCAGCAGCAGCACCATCCGCCTGCTCCCACTGACAGCAGCAGCAGCACCATCCGCCCCCTCCCACTGACAGCAGCAGCAGCACCATCCGCCCCCTCCCACTGACAGCAGCAGCAGCACCATCCGCCCCCTCCCACTGACAGCAGCAGCAGCACCATCCTCCCCCTCCCACTGACAGCAGCAGCACCATCCGCCTGCTCCCACTGACAGCAGCAGCACCATCCGCCCCCTCCCACTGACAGCAGCAGCAGCACCATCCTCCCCCTCCCACTGACAGCAGCAGCAGCACCATCCGCCCCCTCCCACTGACAGCAGCAGCAGCACCATCCTCCCCCTCCCACTGACAGCAGCAGCAGCACCATCCTCCCCCTCCCACTGACAGCAGCAGCAGCACCATCCGCCTGCTCCCACTGACAGCAGCAGCAGCACCATCCGCCCCCTCCCACTGACAGCCGCAGCAGCACCATCCTCCCCCTCCCACTGACAGCAGCAGCAGCACCATCCGCCCCCTCCCACTGACAGCAGCAGCAGCACTATCCGCACCCTCCCACTGACAGCAGCAGCAGCACCATCCGCCCCATCCCACTGACAGCAGCAGCAGCACCATCCTCCCCCTCCCACTGACAGCAGCAGCAGCACCATCCGCCTGCTCCCACTGACAGCAGCAGCACCATCCGCCCCCTCCCACTGACAGCAGCAGCAGCACCATCCGCCCCCTCCCACTGACAGCAGCAGCAGCACCATCCGCCCCCTCCCACTGACAGCAGCAGCAGCACCATCCTCCCCCTCCCACTGACAGCAGCAGCAGCACCATCCGCCTGCTCCCACTGACAGCAGCAGCACCATCCGCCCCCTCCCACTGACAGCAGCAGCAGCACCATCCGCCCCCTCCCACTGACAGCAGCAGCAGCACCATCCTCCCCCTCCCACTGACAGCAGCAGCAGCACCATCCGCCTGCTCCCACTGACAGCAGCAGCAGCACCATCCGCCTGCTCCCACTGACAGCAGCAGCACCATCCGCCCCCTCCCACTGACAGCAGCACCATCCGCCCCCTCCCACTGACAGCAGCAGCAGCACCATCCGCCCCCTCGCACTGACAGCAGCAGCAGCACCATCCTCCCCCTCCCACTGACAGCAGCAGCAGCACCATCCGCCTGCTCCCACTGACAGCAGCAGCAGCAACATCCGCCTGCTCCCACTGACAGCAGCAGCACCATCCGCCCCCTCCCACTGACAGCAGCAGCAGCACCATCCGCCTGCTCCCACTGACAGCAGCAGCAGCACCATCCGCCCCCTCCCACTGACAGCAGCAGCAGCACCATCCGCCAGCTCCCACTGACAGCAGCAGCAGCACCATCCTCCCCCTCCCACTGACAGCAGCAGCAGCACCATCCGCCCCCTCCCACTGACAGCAGCAGCAGCACCATCCGCCTGCTCCCACTGACAGCAGCAGCAGCACCATCCTCCCCCTCCCACTGACAGCAGCAGCAGCACCATCCACCCCCTCCCACTGACAGCAGCAGCAGCACCATCCGCCCCCTCCCACTGACAGCAGCAGCAGCACCATCCGCCTGCTCCCACTGACAGCAGCAGCAGCACCATCCGCCCCCTCCCACTGACAGCAGCAGCAGCACCATCCTCCCCCTCCCACTGACAGCAGCAGCAGCACCATCCGCCCCCTCCCACAGACAGCAGCAGCAGCACCATCCGCCCCCTCCCACTGACAGCAGCAGCACCATCCGCCCCCTCCCACTGACAGCAGCAGCAGCACCATCCTCCCCCTCCCACTGACAGCAGCAGCACCATCCACCTGCTCCCACTGACAGCAGCAGCACCATCCGCCCCCTCCCACAGACAGCAGCAGCAGCACCATCCGCCCCCTCCCACTGACAGCAGCAGCAGCACCATCCGCCCCCTCCCACTGACAGCAGCAGCAGCACCATCCGCCCCCTCCCACTGACAGCAGCAGCAGCACCATCCGCCCCCTCCCACTGACAGCAGCACCATCCGCCCCCTCCCACTGACAGCAGCACCATCCGCCTGCTCCCACTGACAGCAGCAGCAGCACCATCCGCCCCTCCCACTGACAGCAGCAGCAGCACCATCCTCCCCCCTCCCACTGACAGCAGCAGCAGCACCATCCGCCCCCTCCCACTGACAGCAGCAGCAGCACCATCCGCCCCCTCCCACTGACGGCAGCACCATCCGCCCCCTCCCACTGACAGCAGCACCATCCGCCTGCTCCCACTGACAGCAGCAGCAGCACCATCCGCCCCCTCCCACTGACAGCAGCAGCAGCACCATCCGCCCCCTCCCACTGACAGCAGCAGCAGCACCATCCCCCTGCTCCCACTGACAGCAGCAGCAGCACCATCCGCCTGCTCCCACTGACAGCAGCAGCAGCACCATCCGCCTGCTCCCACTGACAGCAGCAGCAGCACCATCCTCCCCCTCCCACTGACAGCAGCAGCAGCACCATCCGCCCCCTCCCACTGACAGCAGCAGCAGCACCATCCGCCCCCTCCCACTGACAGCAGCAGCAGCACCATCCTCCCCCTCCCACTGACAGCAGCAGCAGCACCATCCGCCCCCTCCCACTGACAGCAGCAGCAGCACCATCCGCCTGCTCCCACTGACAGCAGCAGCAGCACCATCCTCCCCCTCCCACTGACAGCAGCAGCAGCACCATCTGCCCCCTCCCACTGACAGCAGCAGCAGCACCATCCGCCTGCTCCCACTGACAGCAGCAGCAGCACCATCCGCCCCCTCCCACTGACAGCAGCAGCAGCACCATCCTCCCCCTCCCACTGACAGCAGCAGCAGCACCATCCGCCCCCTCCCACTGACAGCAGCAGCAGCACCATCCGCCCCCTCCCACTGACAGCAGCAGCAGCACCATCCGCCCCCTCCCACTGACAGCAGCAGCAGCACCATCCTCCCCCTCCCACTGACAGCAGCAGCACCATCCACCTGCTCCCACTGACAGCAGCAGCACCATCCGCCCCCTCCCACTGACAGCAGCAGCACCATCCGCCCCCTCCCACTGACAGCAGCAGCAGCACCATCCTCCCCCTCCCACTGACAGCAGCAGCAGCACCATCCTCCCCTCCCACTGACAGCAGCAGCAGCACCATCCGCCCCCTCCCACTGACAGCAGCAGCAGCACCATCCGCCCCCTCCCACTGACAGCAGCACCATCCGCCCCCTCCCACTGACAGCAGCAGCAGCACCATCCGCCCCCTCCCACTGACAGCAGCAGCAGCACCATCCGCCCCCTCCCACTGACAGCAGCAGCAGCACCATCCGCCCCCTCCCACTGACAGCAGCAGCAGCACCATCCTCCCCCTCCCACTGACAGCAGCAGCAGCACCATCCGCCCCCGCCCACTGACAGCAGCAGCAGCACCATCCGCCTGCTCCCACTGACAGCAGCAGCAGCACCATCCTCCCCCTCCCACTGACAGCAGCAGCAGCACCATCTGCCCCCTCCCACTGACAGCAGCAGCAGCACCATCCGCCTGCTCCCACTGACAGCAGCAGCAGCACCATCCGCCCCCTCCCACTGACAGCAGCAGCAGCACCATCCTCCCCCTCCCACTGACAGCAGCAGCAGCACCATCCGCCCCCTCCCACTGACAGCAGCAGCAGCACCATCCGCCCCCTCCCACTGACAGCAGCAGCAGCACCATCCGCCCCCTCCCACTGACAGCAGCAGCAGCACCATCCTCCCCCTCCCACTGACAGCAGCAGCACCATCCACCTGCTCCCACTGACAGCAGCAGCACCATCCGCCCCCTCCCACTGACAGCAGCAGCACCATCCGCCCCCTCCCACTGACAGCAGCAGCAGCACCATCCTCCCCCTCCCACTGACAGCAGCAGCAGCACCATCCTCCCCCCTCCCACTGACAGCAGCAGCAGCACCATCCGCCCCCTCCCACTGACAGCAGCAGCAGCACCATCCGCCCCCTCCCACTGACAGCAGCACCATCCGCCCCCCTCCCACTGACAGCAGCAGCAGCACCATCCGCCCCCTCCCACTGACAGCAGCAGCAGCACCATCCGCCCCCTCCCACTGACAGCAGCAGCAGCACCATCCGCCCACTCCCACTGACAGCAGCAGCAGCACCATCCGCCCCCTCCCACTGACAGCAGCAGCAGCACCATCCGCCCCCTCCCACTGACAGCAGCACCATCTGCCCCCTCCCACTGACAGCAGCACCATCCGCCTGCTCCCACTGACAGCAGCAGCAGCACCATCCGCCCCTCCCACAGACAGCAGCAGCAGCACCATCCTCCCCCTCCCACTGACAGCAGCAGCAGCACCATCCGCCCCCTCCCACTGACAGCAGCAGCAGCACCATCCGCCCCCTCCCACTGACAGCAGCACCATCCGCCCCCTCCCACTGACAGCAGCACCATCCGCCTGCTCCCACTGACAGCAGCAGCAGCACCATCCGCCCCCTCCCACAGACAGCAGCAGCAGCACCATCCGCCCCCTCCCACTGACAGCAGCAGCAGCACCATCCCCCTGCTCCCACTGACAGCAGCAGCAGCACCATCCGCCCCCTCCCACTGACAGCAGCAGCAGCACCATCCTCCCCCTCCCACTGACAGCAGCAGCAGCACCATCCGCCCCCTCCCACTGACAGCAGCAGCACCATCCGCCCCCTCCCACTGACAGCAGCAGCAGCACCATCCTCCCCCTCCCACTGACAGCAGCAGCACCATCCGCCTGCTCCCACTGACAGCAGCAGCACCATCCGCCCCCTCCCACTGACAGCAGCAGCAGCACCATCCTCCCCCTCCCCCTGACAGCAGCAGCAGCACCATCCGCCTGCTCCCACTGACAGCAGCAGCAGCACCATCCGCCCCCTCCCACTGACAGCAGCAGCAGCACCATCCTCCCCCTCCCACTGACAGCAGCAGCAGCACCATCCGCCCCCTCCCACTGACAGCAGCAGCAGCACCATCCGCCCCCTCCCACTGACTGCAGCAGCAGCACCATCCGCCCCCTCCCACTGACAGCAGCAGCAGCACCATCCTCCCCCTCCCACTGACAGCAGCAGCAGCACCATCCGCCTGCTCCCACTGACAGCAGCAGCACCATCCGCCCCCTCCCACTGACAGCAGCAGCAGCACCATCAGCCCCCTCCCACTGACAGCAGCAGCAGCACCATCCGCCCCCTCCCACTGACAGCAGCAGCAGCACCATCCTCCCCCTCCCACTGACAGCAGCAGCAGCACCATCCGCCTGCTCCCACTGACAGCAGCAGCAGCACCATCCGCCTGCTCCCACTGACAGCAGCAGCAGCACCATCCGCCCCCTCCCACTGACAGCAGCACCATCCGCCCCCTCCCACTGACAGCAGCAGCAGCACCATCCGCCCCCTCCCACTGACAGCAGCAGCAGCACCATCCGCCTGCTCCCACTGACAGCAGCAGCAGCACCATCCGCCCCCTCCCACTGACAGCAGCAGCAGCACCATCCGCCTGCTCCCACTGACAGCAGCAGCAGCACCATCCTCCCCCTCCCACTGACAGCAGCAGCAGCACCATCCGCCTGCTCCCACTGACAGCAGCAGCAGCACCATCCGCCCCCTCCCACTGACAGCAGCAGCAGCACCATCCTCCCCTCCCACTGACAGCAGCAGCAGCACCATCCGCCCCCTCCCACTGACAGCAGCAGCAGCACCATCCGCCCCCTCCCCCTGACAGCAGCAGCACCATCCGCCCCCTCCCACTGACAGCAGCAGCAGCACCATCCTCCCCCTCCCACTGACAGCAGCAGCAGCACCATCCGCCTGCTCCCACTGACAGCAGCAGCAGCACCATCCTCCCCCTCCCATTGACAGCAGCAGCACCATCCGCCCCCTCCCACTGACAGCAGCAGCAGCACCATCCGCCCCCTCCCACTGACAGCAGCAGCAGCACCATCCTCCCCTCCCACTGACAGCAGCAGCAGCACCATCCGCCCCCTCCCACTGACAGCAGCAGCAGCACCATCCGCCCGCTCCCACTGACAGCAGCAGCAGCACCATCCGCCCCCTCCCACTGACAGCAGCAGCAGCACCATCCTCCCCCTCCCACTGACAGCAGCAGCAGCACCATCCGCCCCCTCCCACTGACAGCAGCAGCAGCACCATCCGCCCCCTCCCACTGACAGCAGCAGCAGCACCATCCGCCCCCTCCCACTGACAGCAGCAGCAGCACCATCCGCCCCCTCCCACTGACAGCAGCAGCAGCACCATCCTCCCCCTCACACTGACAGCAGCAGCACCACCATCCTCCCCCTCCCACTGACAGCAGCAGCACCATCCACCTGCTCCCACTGACAGCAGCAGCACCATCCGCCCCCTCCCACAGACAGCAGCAGCAGCACCATCCGCCCCCTCCCACTGACAGCAGCAGCAGCACCATCCTCCCCTCCCACTGACAGCAGCAGCACCATCCGCCCCCTCCCACTGACAGCAGCAGCAGCACCATCCTCCCCCTCCCACTGACAGCAGCAGCAGCACCATCCGCCCCCTCCCACTGACAGCAGCAGCAGCACCATCCGCCTGCTCCCACTGACAGCAGCAGCAGCACCATCCGCCCCCTCCCACTGACAGCAGCAGCAGCACCATCCTCCCCCTCCCACTGACAGCAGCAGCAGCACCCTCCGCCCCCTCCCACTGACAGCAGCAGCAGCACCATCCGCCCCCTGCCACTGACAGCAGCAGCAGCACCATCCGCCCCCTCCCACTGACAGCAGCAGCAGCACCATCCGCCCCTCCCACTGACAGCAGCAGCACCATCCTCCCCCTCCCACTGACAGCAGCAGCAGCACCATCCTCCCCCTCCCACTGACAGCAGCAGCAGCACCATCCGCCCCCTCCCACTGACAGCAGCAGCAGCACCATCCGCCCCCTCCCACTGACAGCAGCAGCAGCACCATCCGCCCCCTCCCACTGACAGCAGCAGCAGCACCATCCGCCCCCTCCCACTGACAGCAGCAGCAGCACCATCCGCCCCCTCCCACTGACAGCAGCAGCAGCACCATCCTCCCCCTCCCACTGACAGCAGCAGCACCACCATCCTCCCCCTCCCACTGACAGCAGCAGCACCATCCACCTGCTCCCACTGACAGCAGCAGCACCATCCGCCCCCTCCCACTGACAGCAGCAGCAGCACCATCCGCCCCCTCCCACTGACAGCAGCAGCAGCACCATCCGCCCCCTCCCACTGACAGCAGCAGCACCATCCGCCCCCTCCCACTGACAGCAGCAGCAGCACCATCCTCCCCCTCCCACTGACAGCAGCAGCAGCACCATCCGCCCCCTCCCACTGACAGCAGCAGCAGCACCATCCGCCTGCTCCCACTGACAGCAGCAGCAGCACCATCCGCCCCCTCCCACTGACAGCAGCAGCAGCACCATCCTCCCCCTCCCACTGACAGCAGCAGCAGCACCCTCCGCCCCCTCCCACTGACAGCAGCAGCAGCACCATCCGCCCCCCTCCCACTGACAGCAGCAGCAGCACCATCCGCCCCCTCCCACTGACAGCAGCAGCAGCACCATCCGCCCCTCCCACTGACAGCAGCAGCACCATCCTCCCCCTCCCACTGACAGCAGCAGCAGCACCATCCGCCCCCTCCCACTGACAGCAGCAGCAGCACCATCCGCCCCCTCCCACTGACAGCAGCAGCAGCACCATCCGCCCCCTCCCACTGACAGCAGCACCATCCGCCCCCTCCCACTGACAGCAGCACCATCCGCCTGCTCCCACTGACAGCAGCAGCAGCACCATCCGCCCCTCCCACTGACAGCAGCAGCAGCACCATCCTCCCCCTCCCACTGACAGCAGCAGCAGCACCATCCGCCCCCTCCCACTGACAGCAGCACCATCCGCCCCCTCCCACTGACAGCAGCAGCAGCACCATCCTCCCCCTCCCACTGACAGCAGCAGCAGCACCATCCGCCCCCTCCCACTGACAGCAGCACCATCCGCCCCCTCCCACTGACAGCAGCAGCAGCACCATCCGCCCCCTCCCACTGACAGCAGCAGCAGCACCATCCGCCCCTCCCACTGACAGCAGCAGCAGCACCATCCTCCCCCTCCCACTGACAGCAGCAGCACCACCCGCCCCCCCCCACTGACAGCAGCAGCACCATCCGCCCCCTCCCACTGACAGCAGCAGCAGCACCACCCGCCCCCTCCCACTGACAGCAGCAGCACCATCCGCCCCCCTCCCACTGACAGCAGCAGCAGCACCATCCGCCCCCTCCCACTGACAGCAGCACCATCCGCCCCCTCCCACTGACAGCAGCACCATCCGCCTGCTCCCACTGACAGCAGCAGCAGCACCATCCGCCCCTCCCACTGACAGCAGCAGCAGCACCATCCTCCCCCTCCCACTGACAGCAGCAGCAGCACCATCCGCCCCCTCCAACTGACAGCAGCAGCAGCATCATCCGCCCCCTCCCACTGACAGCAGCACCACCCGCCCCCCTCCCACTGACAGCAGCACCATCCCCCTGCTCCCACTGACAGCAGCAGCAGCACCATCCGCCCCCTCCCACTGACAGCAGCAGCAGCACCATCCGCCTGCTCCCACTGACAGCAGCAGCAGCACCATCCGCCTGCTCCCACTGACAGCAGCAGCAGCACCATCCTCCCCTCCCACTGACAGCAGCAGCAGCACCATCCGCCCCCTCCCACTGACAGCAGCAGCACCATCCTCCCCCTCCCACTGACAGCAGCAGCAGCACCATCCGCCCCCTCCCACTGACAGCAGCAGCAGCACCATCCTCCCCCTCCCACTGACAGCAGCAGCACCATCCTCCCCCTCCCACTGACAGCAGCAGCAGCACCATCCTCCCCCTCCCACTGACAGCAGCAGCAGCACCATCCGCCTGCTCCCACTGACAGCAGCAGCAGCACCATCCGCCCCCTCCCACTGACAGCAGCAGCAGCACCATCCGCCCCCTCCCACTGACAGCAGCAGCAGCACCATCCCCCTGCTCCCACTGACAGCAGCAGCAGCACCATCCACCCCCTCCCACTGACAGCAGCAGCAGCACCATCCGCCTGCTCCCACTGACAGCAGCAGCAGCACCATCCGCCCCCTCCCACTGACAGCAGCAGCAGCACCATCCGCCCCCTCCCACTGACAGCAGCAGCAGCACCATCCTCCCCCTCCCACTGACAGCAGCAGCAGCACCATCCGCCCCCTCCCACTGACAGCAGCAGCAGCACCATCCGCCCCCTCCCACTGACAGCAGCAGCAGCACCATCCGCCCCCTCCCACTGACAGCAGCAGCAGCACCATCCGCCCCCTCCCACTGACAGCAGCAGCAGCACCATCCGCCCCCTCCCACTGACAGCAGCACCATCCGCCCCCTCCCACTGACAGCAGCACCATCCGCCTGCTCCCACTGACAGCAGCACCATCCGCCCCTCCCACTGACAGCAGCAGCAGCACCATCCTCCCCCTCCCACTGACAGCAGCAGCAGCACCATCCGCCCCCTCCCACTGACAGCAGCAGCAGCACCATCCGCCCCCTCCCACTGACAGCAGCACCATCCGCCCCCTCCCACTGACAGCAGCAGCACCACCCGCCCCCTCCCACTGACAGCAGCAGCACCATCCACCCCCTCCCACTGACAGCAGCAGCAGCACCATCCGCCTGCTCCCACTGACAGCAGCAGCAGCACCATCCGCCCCCCTCCCACTGACAGCAGCAGCAGCACCATCCTCCCCCTCCCACTGACAGCAGTAGCACCATCCTCCCCCTCCCACTGACAGCAGCAGCAGCACCATCCGCCCCCTCCCACTGACAGCAGCAGCAGCACCATCCTCCCCCTCCCACTGACAGCAGCAGCAGCACCATCCGCCCCCTCCCACTGACAGCAGCAGCAGCACCATCCGCCCCCTCCCACTGACAGCAGCAGCACCATCCTCCCCCTCCCACTGACAGCAGCAGCAGCACCATCCGCCCCCTCCCACTAACAGCAGCAGCAGCACCATCCTCCCCCTCCCACTGACAGCAGCAGCAGCACCATCCGCCCCCCTCCCACTGACAGCAGCAGCACCATCCTCCCCTCCCACTGACAGCAGCAGCAGCACCATCCTCCCCCTCCCACTGACAGCAGCAGCAGCACCATCCGCCTGCTCCCACTGACAGCAGCAGCAGCACCATCCGCCCCCTCCCACTGACAGCAGCAGCAGCACCATCCGCCCCCTCCCACTGACAGCAGCAGCACCATCCGCCCCCTCCCCCTGACAGCAGCAGCACCATCCGCCCCTCCCACTGACAGCAGCAGCAGCACCATCCGCCCCCTCCCACTGACAGCAGCAGCAGCACCATCCGCCCCCTCCCACTGACAGCAGCAGCAGCACCATCCGCCCCCTCCCACTGACAGCAGCAGCAGCACCATCCGCCCCCTCCCACTGACAGCAGCAGCAGCACCATCCGCCCGCTCCCACTGACAGCAGCAGCAGCACCATCCGCCCCCTCCCACTGACAGCAGCAGCAGCACCATCCGCCCCCTCCCACTGACAGCAGCACCATCCGCCTGCTCCCACTGACAGCAGCAGCAGCACCATCCGCCCCTCCCACTGACAGCAGCAGCAGCACCATCCTCCCCCTCCCACTGACAGCAGCAGCAGCACCCTCCGCCCCCTCCCACTGACAGCAGCAGCAGCACCATCCGCCCCCTCCCACTGACAGCAGCACCATCCGCCCCCTCCCACTGACAGCAGCACCATCCGCCTGCTCCCACTGACAGCAGCAGCAGCACCATCCGCCCCCTCCCACTGACAGCAGCAGCAGCACCATCCGCCCCCTCCCACTGACAGCAGCAGCAGCACCATCCCCCCCTCCCACTGACAGCAGCAGCAGCACCATCCGCCCCCTCCCACTGACAGCAGCAGCAGCACCATCCGCCTGCTCCCACTGACAGCAGCAGCAGCACCATCCGCCTGCTCCCACTGACAGCAGCAGCAGCACCATCCGCCTGCTCCCACTGACAGCAGCACCATCCGCCCCCTCCCACTGACAGCAGCAGCAGCACCATCCCCCTGCTCCCACTGACAGCAGCAGCAGCACCATCCGCCCCCTCCCACAGACAGCAGCAGCAGCACCATCCTCCCCCTCCCACTGACAGCAGCAGCAGCACCATCCGCCCCCTCCCACTGACAGCAGCAGCACCATCCGCCCCCTCCCACTGACAGCAGCAGCAGCACCATCCGCCCCCTCCCACTGACAGCAGCAGCAGCACCATCCTCCCCCTCCCACTGACAGCAGCAGCAGCACCATCCGCCTGCTCCCACTGACAGCAGCAGCAGCACCATCCTCCCCCTCCCACTGACAGCAGCAGCACCATCCTCCCCCTCCCACTGACAGCAGCACCATCCGCCCCCTCCCACTGACAGCAGCAGCACCACCCGCCCCCTCCCACTGACAGCAGCAGCACCATCCGCCCCCTCCCACTGACAGCAGCAGCAGCACCATCCACCCCCGCCCACTGACAGCAGCAGCAGCACCATCCTCCCCCTCCCACTGACAGCAGCAGCACCATCCGCCCCCTCCCACTGACAGCAGCAGCACCATCCTCCCCTCCCACTGACAGCAGCACCATCCGCCCCCCTCCCACTGACAGCAGCAGCACCATCCGCCCCCTCCCACTGACAGCAGCAGCACCACCCGCCCCCTCCCACTGACAGCAGCAGCAGCACCATCCGCCCCCTCCCACTGACAGCAGCAGCAGCACCATCCGCCCCCTCCCACTGACAGCAGCAGCAGCACCATCCGCCTGCTCCCACTGACAGCAGCAGCAGCACCATCCTCCCCCTCCCACTGACAGCAGCAGCAGCACCATCCTCCCCCTCCCACTGACAGCAGCAGCACCATCCTCCCCGTCCCACTGACAGCAGCAGCACCATCCGCCCCCTCCCACTGACAGCAGCAGCAGCACCATCCGCCCCCTCCCACTGACAGCAGCAGCAGCACCACCATCCTCCCCCTCCCACTGACAGCAGCAGCAGCACCATCCGCCCCCTCCCACTGACAGCAGCAGCACCATCCGCCCCCTCCCACTGACAGCAGCAGCAGCACCATCCGCCCCCTCCCACTGACAGCAGCAGCAGCACCATCCGCCCCCTCCCACTGACAGCAGCAGCAGCACCATCCGCCCCCTCCCACTGACAGCAGCACCATCCGCCCCCTCCCACTGACAGCAGCAGCAGCACCATCCTCCCCCTCCCACTGACAGCAGCAGCAGCACCATCCTCCCCCTCCCACTGACAGCAGCAGCACCATCCTCCCCTCCCACTGACAGCAGCAGCAGCACCATCCGCCCCCTCCCACTGACAGCAGCAGCACCATCCGCCCCCTCCCACTGACAGCAGCAGCACCATCCGCCCCCTCCCACTGACAGCAGCAGCAGCACCATCCGCCCCCGCCCACTGACAGCAGCAGCAGCACCATCCGCCTGCTCCCACTGACAGCAGCAGCAGCACCATCCGCCTGCTCCCACTGACAGCAGCAGCAGCACCATCCGCCCCCTCCCACTGACAGCAGCAGCAGCACCATCCGCCCCCTCCCACTGACAGCAGCACCATCCGCCCCCTCCCACTGACAGCAGCACCATCCGCCCCCTCCCACTGACAGCAGCACCATCCTCCCCCTCCCACTGACAGCAGCAGCAGCACCATCCTCCCCCTCCCACTGACAGCAGCAGCACCATCCTCCCCCTCCCACTGACAGCAGCAGCAGCACCATCCGCCCCCTCCCACTGACAGCAGCAGCACCATCCGCCCCCTCCCACTGACAGCAGCAGCAGCACCATCCGCCCCCTCCCACTGACAGCAGCAGCAGCACCATCCGCCTGCTCCCACTGACAGCAGCAGCAGCACCATCCGCCTGCTCCCACTGACAGCAGCAGCAGCACCATCCGCCTGCTCCCACTGACAGCAGCAGCAGCACCATCCTCCCCCTCCCACTGACAGCAGCAGCACCATCCTCCCCCTCCCACTGACAGCAGCAGCAGCACCATCCGCCCCCTCCCACTGACAGCAGCAGCAGCACCATCCTCCCCTCCCACTGACAGCAGCAGCAGCACCATCCGCCCCCTCCCACTGACAGCAGCAGCAGCACCATCCCCCTGCTCCCACTGACAGCAGCAGCAGCACCATCCGCCCCCCTCCCACTGACAGCAGCAGCAGCACCATCCGCCTGCTCCCACTGACAGCAGCAGCAGCACCATCCGCCCCCTCCCACTGACAGCAGCAGCAGCACCATCCTCCCCCTCCCACTGACAGCAGCAGCAGCACCATCCGCCCCCTCCCACTGACAGCAGCAGCACCATCCGCCCCCTCCCACTGACAGCAGCAGCAGCACCATCCGCCCCCTCCCACTGACAGCAGCAGCAGCACCATCCTCCCCCTCCCACTGACAGCAGCAGCAGCACCATCCGCCTGCTCCCACTGACAGCAGCAGCAGCACCATCCGCCTGCTCCCACTGACAGCAGCAGCACCATCCGCCCCCTCCCACTGACAGCAGCAGCAGCACCATCCGCCCCCTCCCACTGACAGCAGCAGCACCATCCTCCCCCTCCCACTGACAGCAGCAGCAGCACCATCCGCCCCCTCCCACTGACAGCAGCAGCACCATCCGCCTGCTCCCACTGACAGCAGCAGCAGCACCATCCGCCCCCTCCCACTGACAGCAGCAGCACCATCCTCCCCCTCCCACTGACAGCAGCACCACCCGCCCCCTCCCACTGACAGCAGCAGCACCATCCGCCCCCTCCCACAGACAGCAGCAGCAGCACCATCCGCCCCCTCCCACTGACAGCAGCAGCAGCACCATCCGCCCCCTCCCACTGACAGCAGCAGCACCATCCTCCCCCTCCCACTGACAGCAGCAGCAGCACCATCCGCCCCCTCCCACTGACAGCAGCAGCACCATCCGCCCCCTCCCACTGACAGCAGCAGCAGCACCATCCGCCCCCTCCCACAGACAGCAGCAGCACCATCCGCCCCCTCCCACTGACAGCAGCAGCAGCACCATCCTCCCCTCCCACTGACAGCAGCAGCAGCACCATCCTCCCCCTCCCACTGACAGCAGCAGCACCATCCTCCCCCTCCCACTGACAGCAGCAGCAGCACCATCCGCCCCCTCCCACTGACAGCAGCAGCACCATCCGCCCCCTCCCACTGACAGCAGCAGCAGCACCATCCGCCCCCCTCCCACTGACAGCAGCAGCAGCATCCGCCCCCTCCCACTGACAGCAGCAGCACCATCCTCCCCCGCCCACTGACAGCAGCAGCAGCACCATCCGCCCCCTCCCACTGACAGCAGCAGCAGCACCATCCGCCCCCCTCCCACTGACAGCAGCAGCAGCACCATCCGCCCCCTCCCACTGACAGCAGCAGCACCATCCGCCCCCTCCCACTGACAGCAGCAGCAGCACCATCCTCCCCCTCCCACTGACAGCAGCAGCAGCACCATCCTCCCCCTCCCACTGACAGCAGCAGCACCATCCTCCCCCTCCCACTGACAGCAGCAGCAGCACCATCCGCCCCCTCCCACTGACAGCAGCAGCACCATCCGCCCCCTCCCACTGACAGCAGCAGCAGCACCATCCGCCCCCTCCCACTGACAGCAGCAGCACCATCCGCCCCCTCCCACTGACAGCAGCAGCACCATCCTCCCCCTCCCACTGACAGCAGCAGCAGCACCATCCTCCCCCTCCCACTGACAGCAGCAGCAGCACCATCCGCCCCCTCCCACTGACAGCAGCAGCACCATCCGCCCCCTCCCACTGACAACAGCAGCACCACCCGCCCCCTCCCACTGACAGCAGCACCATCCGCCCCCTCCCACTGACAGCAGCAGCAGCACCATCCTCCCCCTCCCACTGACAGCAGCAGCAGCACCATCCGCCCCCTCCCACTGACAGCAGCAGCACCATCCTCCCCCTACCACTGACAGCAGCAGCACCATCCTCCCCCTCCCACTGACAGCAGCAGCACCATCCGCCCCCTCCCACTGACAGCAGCAGCAGCACCATCCTCCCCCTCCCACTGACAGCAGCAGCAGCACCATCCGCCTGCTCCCACTGACAGCAGCAGCAGCACCATCCGCCTGCTCCCACTGACAGCAGCAGCACCATCCGCCCCCTCCCACTGACAGCAGCAGCAGCACCATCCGCCCCCTCCCACTGACAGCAGCAGCACCATCCTCCCCTCCCACTGACAGCAGCAGCAGCACCATCCGCCCCCTCCCACTGACAGCAGCAGCACCATCCGCCTGCTCCCACTGACAGCAGCAGCACCATCCGCCCCCTCCCACTGACAGCAGCAGCACCATCCTCCCCCTCCCACTGACAGCAGCACCACCCGCCCCCTCCCACTGACAGCAGCAGCACCATCCGCCCCCTCCCACTGACAGCAGCAGCAGCACCATCCGCCCCCTCCCACTGACAGCAGCAGCAGCACCCTCCGCCCCCTCCCACTGACAGCAGCAGCACCATCCTCCCCCTCCCACTGACAGCAGCAGCAGCACCATCCGCCCCCGCCCACTGACAGCAGCAGCACCATCCGCCCCCTCCCACTGACAGCAGCAGCAGCACCATCCGCCCCCTCCCACTGACAGCAGCAGCACCATCCGCCCCCTCCCACTGACAGCAGCAGCAGCACCATCCTCCCCTCCCACTGACAGCAGCAGCAGCACCATCCTCCCCCTCCCACTGACAGCAGCAGCACCATCCTCCCCCTCCCACTGACAGCAGCAGCAGCACCATCCGCCCCCTCCCACTGACAGCAGCAGCACCATCCGCCCCCTCCCACTGACAGCAGCAGCAGCACCATCCGCCCCCTCCCACTGACAGCAGCAGCAGCATCCGCCCCCTCCCACTGACAGCAGCAGCACCATCCTCCCCCTCCCACTGACAGCAGCAGCAGCACCATCCGCCCCCTCCCACTGACAGCAGCAGCAGCACCATCCGCCCCCTCCCACTGACAGCACCACCATCCGCCCCCTCCCACTGACAGCAGCAGCACCATCCGCCCCCTCCCACTGACAGCAGCAGCAGCACCATCCTCCCCCTCCCACTGACAGCAGCAGCAGCACCATCCTCCCCCTCCCACTGACAGCAGCAGCACCATCCTCCCCTCCCACTGACAGCAGCAGCAGCACCATCCGCCCCCTCCCACTGACAGCAGCAGCACCATCCGCCCCCTCCCACTGACAGCAGCAGCAGCACCATCCGCCCCCTCCCCCTGACAGCAGCAGCAGCATCCGCCCCCTCCCACTGACAGCAGCAGCACCATCCTCCCCCTCCCACTGACAGCAGCAGCAGCACCATCCTCCCCCTCCCACTGACAGCAGCAGCAGCACCATCCGCCCCCTCCCACTGACAGCAGCAGCACCATCCGCCCCCTCCCACTGACAACAGCAGCACCACCCGCCCCCTCCCACTGACAGCAGCACCATCCGCCCCCTCCCACTGACAGCAGCAGCAGCACCATCCTCCCCCTCCCACTGACAGCAGCAGCAGCACCATCCGCCCCCTCCCACTGACAGCAGCAGCACCATCCTCCCCCTACCACTGACAGCAGCAGCACCATCCTCCCCCTCCCACTGACAGCAGCAGCACCATCCCCCTGCTCCCACTGACAGCAGCAGCACCATCCCCCTGCTCCCACTGACAGCAGCAGCACCATCCCCCTGCTCCCACTGACAGCAGCAGCAGCACCATCCTCCCCCTCCCACTGACAGCAGCAGCAGCACCATCCTCCCCCTCCCACTGACAGCAGCAGCAGCACCATCCGCCCCCTCCCACTGACAGCAGCAGCACCATCCTCCCCCTCCCACTGACAGCAGCAGCAGCACCATCCGCCCCCTCCCACTGACAGCAGCAGCAGCACCATCCGCCCCCTCCCACTGACAGCAGCAGCAGCACCATCCGCCCCCTCCCACTGACAGCAGCAGCACCATCCTCCCCCTCCCACTGACAGCAGCAGCACCATCCGCCCCCTCCCACTGACAGCAGCAGCAGCACCATCCTCCCCCTCCCACTGACAGCAGCAGCACCATCCCCCTGCTCCCACTGACAGCAGCAGCACCATCCTCCCCCTCCCACTGACAGCAGCAGCAGCACCATCCGCCCCCTCCCACTGACAGCAGCAGCAGCACCATCCGCCCCCTCCCACTGACAGCAGCAGCACCATCCCCCTGCTCCCACTGACAGCAGCAGCACCATCCGCCCCCTCCCACTGACAGCAGCAGCAGCACCATCCGCCCCCTCCCACTGACAGCAGCAGCACCATCCTCCCCCTCCCACTGACAGCAGCAGCAGCACCATCCGCCCCCTCCCACTGACAGCAGCAGCACCATCCTCCCCCTCCCACTGACAGCAGCAGCAGCACCATCCTCCCCCTCCCACTGACAGCAGCAGCACCATCCGCCCCCTCCCACTGACAGCAGCAGCAGCACCATCCGCCCCCTCCCACTGTCAGCAGCAGCAGCACCATCCGCCTGCTCCCACTGACAGCAGCAGCAGCACCATCCGCCTGCTCCCACTGACAGCAGCAGCAGCACCATCCTCCCCCTCCCACTGACAGCAGCAGCACCATCCTCCCCCTCCCACTGACAGCAGCACCATCCGCCCCCTCCCACTGACAGCAGCAGCACCACCCGCCCCCTCCCACTGACAGCAGCAGCACCATCCGCCCCCTCCCACTGACAGCAGCAGCACCATCCGCCCCCTCCCACTGACAGCAGCAGCACCATCCGCCCCCTCCCACTGACAGCAGCAGCACCATCCTCCCCCTCCCACTGACATCAGCACCATCCGCCCCCTCCCACTGACAGCAGCAGCACCATCCGCCCCCTCCCACTGACAGCAGCAACACCACCCGCCCCCTCCCACTGACAGCAGCAGCACCATCCGCCCCCTCCCACTGACAGCAGCAGCAGCACCATCCGCCCCCTCCCACTGACAGCAGCAGCAGCACCATCCGCCCCCTCCCACTGACAGCAGCAGCAGCACCATCCGCCTGCTCCCACTGACAGCAGCAGCAGCACCATCCGCCCCCTCCCACTGACAGCAGCAGCAGCACCATCCTCCCCCTCCCACTGACAGCAGCAGCACCATCCTCCCCCTCCCACTGACAGCAGCAGCAGCACCATCCGCCCCTCCCACTGACAGCAGCAGCACCATCCGCCCCCTCCCACTGACAGCAGCAGCAGCACCATCCGCCCCCTCCCACTGACAGCAGCAGCACCATCCGCCCCCTCCCACTGACAGCAGCAGCAGCACCATCCTCCCCCTCCCACTGACAGCAGCAGCAGCACCATCCTCCCCCTCCCACTGACAGCAGCAGCACCATCCTCCCCCTCCCACTGACAGCAGCAGCAGCACCATCCGCCCCCTCCCACTGACAGCAGCAGCAGCACCATCCGCCCCCTCCCACTGACAGCAGCAGCACCATCCCCCTGCTCCCACTGACAGCAGCAGCACCATCCGCCCCCTCCCACTGACAGCAGCAGCAGCACCATCCGCCCCCTCCCACTGACAGCAGCAGCACCATCCTCCCCCTCCCACTGACAGCAGCAGCAGCACCATCCGCCCCCTCCCACTGACAGCAGCAGCACCATCCTCCCCCTCCCACTGACAGCAGCAGCAGCACCATCCTCCCCCTCCCACTGACAGCAGCAGCACCATCCGCCCCCTCCCACTGACAGCAGCAGCAGCACCATCCGCCCCCTCCCACTGACAGCAGCAGCAGCACCATCCGCCTGCTCCCACTGACAGCAGCAGCAGCACCATCCGCCTGCTCCCACTGACAGCAGCAGCAGCACCATCCTCCCCCTCCCACTGACAGCAGCAGCACCATCCTCCCCCGCCCACTGACAGCAGCACCATCCGCCCCCTCCCACTGACAGCAGCAGCACCACCCGCCCCCTCCCACTGACAGCAGCAGCACCATCCGCCCCCTCCCACTGACAGCAGCAGCACCATCCGCCCCCTCCCACTGACAGCAGCAGCACCATCCTCCCCCTCCCACTGACAGCAGCAGCACCATCCGCCCCCTCCCACTGACAGCAGCAGCACCATCCTCCCCCTCCCACTGACATCAGCACCATCCGCCCCCTCCCACTGACAGCAGCAGCACCATCCGCCCCCTCCCACTGACAGCAGCAGCACCACCCGCCCCCTCCCACTGACAGCAGCAGCACCATCCGCCCCCTCCCACTGACAGCAGCAGCAGCACCATCCGCCCCCTCCCACTGACAGCAGCAGCAGCACCATCCGCCCCCTCCCACTGACAGCAGCAGCAGCACCATCCGCCTGCTCCCACTGACAGCAGCAGCAGCACCATCCGCCCCCTCCCACTGACAGCAGCAGCAGCACCATCCTCCCCCTCCCACTGACAGCAGCAGCACCATCCTCCCCCTCCCACTGACAGCAGCAGCAGCACCATCCGCCCCCTCCCACTGACAGCAGCAGCACCATCCGCCCCCTCCCACTGACAGCAGCAGCAGCACCATCCGCCCCCTCCCACTGACAGCAGCAGCACCATCCGCCCCCTCCCACTGACAGCAGCAGCAGCACCATCCTCCCCCTCCCACTGACAGCAGCAGCAGCACCATCCTCCCCCTCCCACTGACAGCAGCAGCACCATCCGCCCCCTCCCACTGACAACAGCAGCACCACCCGCCCCCTCCCACTGACAGCAGCACCATCCGCCCCCTCCCACTGACAGCAGCAGCACCATCCTTCCCCCTCCCACTGACAGCAGCAGCAGCACCATCCGCCCCCTCCCACTGACAGCAGCAGCAGCACCATCCGCCCCCTCCCACTGACAGCAGCAGCAGCACCATCCGCCCCCTCCCACTGACAGCAGCAGCAGCACCATCCGCCTGCTCCCACTGACAGCAGCAGCAGCACCATCCGCCCCCTCCCACTGACAGCAGCAGCAGCACCATCCGCCTGCTCCCACTGACAGCAGCAGCAGCACCATCCGCCCCCTCCCACTGACAGCAGCAGCAGCACCATCCGCCCCCTCCCACTGACAGCAGCAGCAGCACCATCCGCCTGCTCCCACTGACAGCAGCACCATCCGCCCCCTCCCACTGACAGCAGCAGCAGCACCATCCGCCTGCTCCCACTGACAGCAGCACCATCCTCCCCCTCCCACTGACAGCAGCAGCACCATCCGCCTGCTCCCACTGACAGCAGCACCATCCTCCCCCTCCCACTGACAGCAGCACCATCCGCCCCCTCCCACTGACAGCAGCAGCAGCACCATCCGCCCCCTCCCACTGACAGCAGCAGCAGCACCATCCGCCCCCTCCCACTGACAGCAGCAGCAGCACCATCCCGCTCCTGATGGCCACACGTTCCACTTTTACAGCTGCACTCCTCCATTTCCGGGAGGGATCCGGAGCCGCTTCGGCTGTTTCCGGTCCGCTCGCCCTTCGTCATTTCCGGTACACTCTCGGGTGATTCCGCTCGCCCTTCGTCATTTCCGGCACAGACTCGGGTGATTCCGGTCCCACTCGGCCACCTCCGGCCCGGCTCGGCTACTTCCGGCCTTGCTCCGATGGCAGAGGGACCAGGGACGGGAACGGTGAGGGAGAGATGGCTGCGGACGGGCGGGTGGAGCGGTTACACGGGCCGTTCCGGGCCGGGCCGGGCCCTGTGCTGTCTGAGGCGGCTCCGGACTGCGGCGAAGCTCCAATGGTTCCCATCGGGGTTCACACTGACCTCAGGATCACCCGGGCTTCCGCCACGTGCTGCTCTCCACCATTTCCAATGGAGGAGCGGGACCCCGCCCCCTGCCGCTGGTGACCCCGCCCCCTGTCGGTGCAGACCCCCGCCCCCTGTCGGTGGAGACCCCGCCCCCTGTCCGTGGAGACTCCGCCCCCTGCCGCTGGAGACCCCGCCCCTGCCGGTGGAGACTCCGCCCCCTGCCGGTGGAGACTCCGCCCCTGCCGGTGGAGACCCCGCCCCCTGTGGGTGCAGACCCCGCCCCCTGGGACGCCCCCTGCCGGTGCAGACCCCGCCCCCTGTGGGTGGAGACCCCGCCCCCTGTGGGTGCAGACCCCGCCCCCTGGGACGCCCCCTGCCGGTGCAGACCCCGCCCCCTGTGGGTGGAGACCCCGCCCCCTGTCGATACAGACCCCCGCCCCCTGTCGGTGCAGACCCCGCCCCTGTTGGTACAGGCCCCCGCCCCCCCGATACGCCCCCTGTGGGTGCAGACCCCGCCCCCTGTCGGTGGAGACCCCGCCCCCTGTCGGTGCAGTTCCCGCCCCCTGGGACGCCCCCTGCCGGTGCAGACCCCGCCCCCTGTGGGTGGAGACCCCGCCCCCTGTCGATGCAGACCCCGCCCCCTGTCGGTGCAGTTCCCGCCCCCTGGGACGCCCCTGCCGGTGGAGACCCCGCCCCCTGTCGGTGCAGTTCCCGCCCCCTGGGACGCCCCCTGCCGGTGCAGACCCCGCCCCCTGTGGGTGGAGACCCCGCCCCCTGTCGATGCAGACCCCCGCCCCCTGTCGGTGCAGACCCCGCCCCTGTTGGTACAGGCCCCCGGCCCCCCCGATACGCCCCCTGTGGGTGCAGACCCCGCCCCCTGTCGGTGGAGACCCCGCCCCCTGTCGGTGCAGACCCCGCCCCCTGTGACGCCCCTGCCGGTGCAGACCCCGCCCCCTGTCGGTGGAGACCCCGCCCCCTGTCGGTGGAGACTCCGCCCCTGCCGGTGCAGACCCCGCCCCCTGCCGGTGGAGACCCGCCCCCGTGGGTGGGGACCCCGCCCCCTGTCGGTGGAAACCCCGCCCCCTGTGGGTGGAGGCCCCGCCCCCTCTCTGTGGGCACCCCCTGCTAGCTGGGTTCATGTCCCCTGGAGTGCCCTCTACCAACAGAGTGCCCAGCTCCTGAGCACCCCATGCCCCCAGTCCTGGGGCACCCAATGCTGGTCGGGCCCCCTTCCCCTGGAGCACTCACTGCCTGTGCTGCCCAACCAACCCCCTGCCTCCTCCCATGTGAGAGTCACTGCCAGTGGGACCCCACTCCAACACTGTACCGTCTCTGATAGATATTTATCCCAATGAGAGTCACAGTCGCTGAGACTCAATGTCTGTTGCACCGAGTGCTCCCCTGCAAATCATGTGTGTGTCCCAGCCTGGACTCTCAGTGCCAGTCATAACGTGGGAACCCACCGTATTCCAGTGATAATCAATGCCAGGGGAAACATGTGAACATTGATAATGAGAGGGAGCTTTACTCTATCTAACCTAATACTGTCCGTGTCCGTGCAGTACAAATACCAAGGGGGCAGTGTCAAGGGAACATTGCCTTTGATTAAATGAGTAGAGGCAGCTTTACTTTTCAGTTCAAAAGAGTTGAGGGTGTTTTATTCTGTATCTGACCCAATGCTGTCCATGTCCTGGGGGTGTTTGATAAGGACAATGTCCAGGCTGCTCTAATTTTAATTTTAAAATGCAGAGGTATTTTTTCTTGGTATGGAACCCCTGATTGTGCCTGTCTGTGGGAGTGTTTGAGGGAGAGAAAAGTTACCGTCAGTTTAAATGTGTAGAGGAGGCTTTACTTTCAGAAGTGGAGAAAGCTTTATTCTGTATGTACCTGTCCCTGTCCTGGGAGTATTTGATGGGGATAGTGCAGAGAGCTTTATTTTTAGTTAAGAGTAGAGGCAGCTTTATATTGAACCATGTGCTGTGTGTCTGTCCCGGGCCAGTTATATAGGGAAATTATAGTTTAAAGAGGGTTTAACATATTTAATCTGTATTGTAACTTGACTGAGCAGACGATGGGCAAAGTGTCACGGGGACTTTATTTTCCATTTACTTCCATTTGAGAGGGAGCTTTATTCTGTATCTAACCCTGTGCTGTCCTTGTCTTGCGAGGTGTTAGATAGGAACAGTTCAGGGACAGTTTCCTTTTCTGTCGACGGGTCAGTTTAAGTGAGTGGGTGGAGCACTATGGTCAGCTTAATAGAGTAGAGGGAGCTTTACTCTGTATCTAACCCTTTGCTGTTCCTGTCTCTCTTCAGTGATACATTGTGTGGAACCAGTTGACGTGGCGATGAACAGTAACGTGCCTCATCCACTGTTTGGAGGCTCCTTCGAAGCAATTATCCCCCCTCACTCAGTCGATGTCAGGTAAGCAAGGAATTTGTTCCCTGTCGGTTAGCGTATTAGAGTCATAGAGATGTACAGCACGGAAACAGATCCTTTGGTCCAACCCGTCCATGCCAACCAGATATTCCAACCCAATCTAGTCCCACCTGCCAGCACCCGGCCCATATCCCTCCAAACCCTTCCTATTCATATACCCATCCAGATGCCTCTTAAATGTTACAATTGTACCAGTCTCCACCACATCCTCTGGCAGCTCATTCCATACACGTACCACCCTCTGCATGAAAAAGTTGCCCCTTAGGCCCCTTTTATATCTTTCTCCTCTCACCTTAAACCTATTCCCACTAGTTCTGGACTCCCCGACCCCATGGAAAATACTTTGCCTATTTACCCTATCCATGCCCCTCATAATTTTGTAAACCTCTATAAGGTCACCCCTCAGCCTCCGACACTCCAGGGAAAACAGCCCCAGCCTGTTCAGCCTCTCCCTGTAGCTCAGATCCTCCAACCCTGGCAACATCCTTGTAAATCTTTTCTGAACCCTTTCAAGTTTCACAACATCTGTCTGATAGGACGGAGACCAGAATTGCATGCAATATTCCAACAGTGGCCTAACCAATGTCCTGTACAGCCGCAACATGACCTCCCAACCCCTGTACTCAACACTCTGACCAATAAAGGAAAGCATACCAAACGCCTTCTTCACTATCCTATCTACCTGTTCAGCAACACTCGCTAGGACCTTACCATTAAGTGTATAAGTCCTGCTAAGATTTGCTTTCTTAAAATGCAGGACCTTGCACCTATCCAAATTAATCCATCTGCCACTTCTCAGCCCATTGGCCCATCTGATCAAGATCCTGTTGTAATCTGAGGTAACCCTCTTCGCTGTCCACTGCGGTCAGAAAGCAAGACTTTTTTTCATATTTGCTGCCTATCCCTCATTGCCCAGAGAGCAGTCAGTAACGTTATTGTGCAGCCCTGTGCAGCCAAGACCAGGTTCCTTCTCCGAGATCTCAACATTAACATTAAAGAGATCCATTTAAACGTCTGTTAACGGTGAAGAAGCTGTCCTTGAATCAATCCATGCGTGTATACAAACTTTGATATCTTCTGCCCAACAGAAGAGGGTGAAAGAAAGTATAATTGGAGTGGGAAGAGTCTTTGATTGTGTCGGTTGCTTTCCCAAGGCAGAGGGAAGTAGGGATGGAGTGGAAGCCTGGTTTGCCAGATGGACAGGGCTGTGTTCACACCTCACTGTGTTCACAACTCGCTGCAGTGTTCACACCTCACTGTGTTCATACCTCACTGTGTTCACAACTTGCTGTAGTGTTCACAACTCACTGTGGTGTTCACAACTCGCTGTGTTCACACCTCACTGTGTTCACAACTTGCTGTAGTGTTCACAACTCGCTGTGTTCACAACTCGCTGTTCTGTTCATAACTCGCTGTGTTCACACCTCACTGTGTTCACACCTCACTGTGTTCACAACTCACTGTAGTGTTCACAACTCGCTGTGTTCACAACTCGCTGTAGTGTTCACAACTCACTATAGTGTTCACAACTCGCTGTAATGTTCACAACTTGCTGTGTTCACAACTTGCTGTAGTGTTCACAACTCGCTGTGTTCACAACTCGCTGTAGTGTTCACTTCTCACTGTGTTCACAACTCAGTGTTCACAACTCAGTGTTCACAATTCGCTGTGTTCACAATTCGCTGTGTTCACAACTCGCTGTAGTGTTCACTTCTCACTGTGTTCACAACTCAGTGTTCACAACTCGCTGTGTTCACAACTCGCTGTGTTCACATCTCGCTGTAGTGTTCACAACTCAGTGTTCACAACTCACTGTGGTGTTCACAACTCGCTGTGTTCACAACTCGCTGTAGTGTTCACAACTCACTATAGTGTTCACAACTCGCTGTAATGTTCACAACTTGCTGTGTTCACAACTTGCTGTAGTGTTCACAACTCGCTGTGTTCACAACTCGCTGTAGTGTTCACTTCTCACTGTGTTCACAACTCAGTGTTCACAACTCAGTGTTCACAATTCGCTGTGTTCACAATTCGCTGTGTTCACAACTCGCTGTAGTGTTCACTTCTCACTGTGTTCACAACTCAGTGTTCACAACTCGCTGTGTTCACAACTCGCTGTGTTCACATCTCGCTGTAGTGTTCACAACTCAGTGTTCACAACTCACTGTGTTCACACCTTACTGTGTTCACAACTCGCTGTAGAGTTCACAACTCGCTGTAGTGTTCATAACTTGCTGTGTTCACAACTTGCTGTAGTGTTCACAACTCGCTGTCATGTTCACAACTCGCTGTGTTCACAACTCGCTGTAGTGTTCACAACTCACTGTAGTGTTCACAACTCGCTGTAGTGTTCACAACTCAGTGTTCACAACTCGCTGTAGTTTCTTGCAGTCTTGGGAAGCGCAGCTGCCATACTGCACTGTGATTAGATTAGATTCACTACTGTGCAGAAACAGGCCCTTCAGCCCAACAAGTCCACACCGACCCTCCGAAGCGCAACCCACCCAGACCCATTCCCCTACATTTACCTCTTCACCTAACACTACGGGCAATTTAGCATGGCCAATCCACCCTGACCTGCACATCTTTGGACTGTGGGAGGAAACCGGAACACCCGGAGGAAGCCCATGCAGACACGGGGAGAATGTGCAAACTCCACACAGATAGATGCCTGAGGCGGGAATCGAACCTGGGTCTCTGGTTCTGTGAGGCAGCAGTGCTAACCGCTGTGCCACCGTGCCACCATGATGTAGTTACATAAGGTGCTTTCTGTGGTGCGTCTATGAACACTTGTACAGACATGCCAAATTTCCTTAGCCTCCTCACACCCATACACCCCACTCCTGACCTTTGTGTGTGAGCCGGAAGCAGGTGACCCTGAACCCCCTGCTCAGTAACCTTTTGCCTCACACTGACCTCGGCCTGCCCACGTTCCGTCTGTCGGCGGTGGCTCTTATAGGTGTCAGCCTGTCCTTCCTTCGGCTCCGTTTGCCCCTCAGTGCTGGGCTGGTGGCCTGTGGAGGGCACCACAGCACAAGCTGATCTGCTGCCTACTGCTGCCTCCGAGGGGGATGAAACGGGCTGTTGAGTTATAGTTGTCACATCGCAGGCACAGTGGGGACTGTGTGGTTCATATGCAAATATAGTCACAGGGGTTCGGGCAGAAACACCCCTCACCCATCAGTCAGTCCCAGTTTGAGGCTGGAGCTCTCGTAGAACATAGAAAAGTACAGCACAGAACAGGCCCTTTGGCCCACGGTGTTGTGGCGAGGTTTAATCCTAATGTAAAATATAGTAACTTAACCTACGCACCCCTCAACTCACTGCTATCCATGTGCATGTCCAACAGTCACTTAAATGTCCCCAATGACTCTACTTTCACCACCACCACAGCTGGCAACACATTCCATGCATTCACAACTCTCTGCGTAAAGAACCTTCCTCTGACGTCTCCTTTATACCTTCCTCCTAGTATCTTCAAATTATGACTTCTCATACCAGTCAATCCTGCCCTGGGGAAAAGTCTCTGGCTATTCTCTCTATCTATTCCTCTCATTATTTTGTCCACCTCGATCAGGTCTCCTCTCTTCCTCCTTCTCTCCAGAGAGAAAAGTCTGAGCTTAGTCAATCTTTCTTCAAACGGCAAGCCCTCCAGTCCAGGCAGCATCCTGGTAAACCTTCTTCGCACCCTCTCCAAAGCCTCTGTATCTTTCCTACAGTAAGGCGACCAGAACTGGGCACAATATTCCAAGTGTGATCTCACCAGGGACTTGTAGAGCTGCAGCAAAACCTCGCAGCTCTTAAACTGAATCCCCCTTGTTAATGAAAGCCAAAACACCACTTGCTTTCTTAGCAACCCTATCCACTTGGATGGCAGCTTTGAGGGATCTATGTACGTACACGCCCAGATCCCTCTGTTCGTCCACACTGCCAAGAATCCTGTCTTTAATCCTATATTCAGCATTCGAATTCGACCTTCCAAAATGCATCCAGGTTGAACTCCATCTGCATTTCTCAGCCCAGCTCTGCATCCTGTCACGCTGCGGCCTGCGATAGCCCTCTGTTACCCAACCAATCCTGTACCCAGATCGCCAAATCTCCCTGTATCCCATGCTTCCTGACTTTATGAATGAGCCTACCATGGGGAAGCCCATATACACCACGTCCACTGCTCGACCTTTGTCGACCTGTCTTGTCATCCCAAGTGTAACTGCAGCAAAGAGATGTGAACCACAGCAGTGTCTGACCTCCTCCAGGTCTAACTGCTAATCCTGTAACTCACCATCTTACAGCACTCATCTTCTTTGGGTGTGGGGGGAGGGGGGAGCGGGGAATGAGGAAGGCGATTGGGTAGATTGGGATCCCAGAGGCCCAGGCTAAGGGTACAAGTTTGAGCCCCGCCCTGGCAGTTGGTGTAATTTAAATCCAGTGAATAAATCTGGGATACATAGCTGGTTTCAGTAAAGGTGACCATTCACTGTCATAAACCCTCCCCCCACTCTGGTTCAGTAACACTCTTGAGGGAGGGGAATCCACCATCCTTCCCTGGTCTGGCCTACACGTGACTTTTGACCCATCACAACATGGTTGACTCCGAACTGCCACCTGACAACAGCAAGTTCAAGGGCAATTGGGGATGGGTAACAAGTAGAGTCATAGAGTCCTACAGCACGGAGACAGGCCCTTCGGCCCACACTGGTCCATGCTGTCCAAAATGTCCGTCCATGCTAACCCCATTACCCTGCACGTGGCCCATATCCTCCTAACCCTTCCCTATCCATGTATTTGTCCAAATGCCTTTTAAATGTTGTTAATGTACCCGCCCCAATCAATGTGGACTTCACCAGTTTCCTCATTTCCCCTTCCCCACCTCACCCTCATTCCAAACTTCCAGCTCAGCACCGTCCCCATGACCTGTCCTACCTGCCTATCTTCCTTTCCACCTATGCACTCCAACCTCCTCTCTGACCTATTACCTTCACCCCCACCTCCATCCACCCATTGTACCCATTGCTACCTTCCCCCACCCTCCTCTCTGACCTATCACCTCCATCCCCTCCCCCACTCACCTATTGTACTCTGTGCTACTTTCTCCCCACCCCCACCCTCCTCTCATTTATCTCTCCACCCTTCAGGCTCCCTGCCTGTATTCCTGATGAAGGGCTTTTGCCCTAAACGTCGATTTTACTGCTCCTCGGATGCTGCCTGAACTGCTGTGCTTTTCCAGCACCACTAATCCACTTCCACTAGCAGCTCATTCCATCTGCGTACCAGCCTCTGGGGGGAAAAAAAAGTTTACCCCTCAGGTTCCCTTTTATTCTTTCCCCTCTCACCTTAACCTGATGGCCTCGAGTCCTCGATTCCCCAACCCTGGGGGAAAGACTGAGTGCGTTCACCTCTTATGATTTTACACACCTCTATAAAGGTCCCCCTTCAGTCTCCTTCCCAGCTTGTCCATAAGAGTGGAAATAAGGCCATTCAGCCCATCGAGTCCACTCCGCCATTCCAGCCTCTTCCTGTAACTCAAACCATTGAGTCCTGGCAACTTCCTTGTAAATTTCTTCTACACTATTTCCAACTTAATAACATCCTTCCTGTAAAATCTCTGAGATTGCTGTTTAAAGCTGTCAGCCAGCACTCTACAACTGGACCAGGTCAACAGCTGCACTCCGGGATCTCTTACTCAATGAGATCCTCCTGGCCTCGTTCCAGTCGCTCTGCACCACACCAATTCCCTCAACCAGCAATGCTCAGTCACAGCAATGTCGACTGTCAGCAGTAACTCACCAATGGTCAAACCCAATGACCGTTCCCATCATGAAGGATAAGGACAGCTGACACATGGGAGCATTGCCACCGAGCCGTTCACCATCCTGACAGAACACAGCGCGGTGGATTTTTACTTTGGTCTCCTTCTCTCCCCCAGTGAAATGCGTGAAGTCCCTGATAACCAGGAGGTGTTTGTTCACAGCGACACAGACCAGAGCATCATCATCGAGCTGCTGGAGCACCAGGCTCACGTTGCTGATCAGGAAGCAGCCAGGTCAGGCCAGGCCAGTGACTGCAACCGCAGCACCGCTCTCCGAGTGGGGGGGGGTGGGGGTGGTGGTTGTTGGGGTGGGGGGGTTGTGGTGGTTTTGAGGGTGGGGTGTGGGATGGGGTTGTGAGGGTGGGATTGTGAGGGTGGGGGGTGTGGTGGTTGTGAGGGTGGGGGGTGTGGGATGGAGTTGTTGGGGTGGGGGGTGTGGGATGGGGTTGTGAGGGGGGTGTGTGGTGGTTGTTGGGGTGGGGGATGTGGGATGGGGTTTGTTGGGGTGGGGGGTGTGGGATGGGGTCTGTTGGGGTGAGGGGGTGTGGTGGTTGTGAGGGTGGTGGTGTGTGGGTGGGTGTTGGGGTGGGGGGTGTGGGATGGGGTTGTTGGGGTGGGAGGTGTGGTGGTTGTGAGGGTGGTGGTGTGTGGGTGGGTGTTGTTGGGGTGGGGGTTGTGGTGGTTGTGAGGGTGGGGGATGTGGGATGGGGTTGTTGGGGTGGGGGGGTGTGGTGGTTGTGAGGGTGGTGGTGTGTGGGTGGGTGTTGTTGGGGTGGTGGGTGTGGTGGTTGTGAGGGTGGGGGGTGTGGGATGGGGTTGTTGGGTGGGGGTGTGGTGGTTGTGAGGGTGGGGGGTGTGGGATGGGGTTGTTGGGTTGGGGGGTTGTGGTGGTTGTGAGGGTGGGGGTGTGGGATGGGGTTGTTTGGGGTGGGGTGGTTGTGAGGGTGGGGGGTGTGGGATGGGGTTGTTGGATGGGGGGGTGTGGTGGTTGTGAGGGTGGGGGGTGTGGGATGGGGTTGTTGGGGTGGGGGGGTGTGGTGGTTGTGAGAGTGGGGGGTGTGGGATGGTGTTTGTTGGGGTGGGGTGGTTGTGGTTGTGAGGGTGGGGTGTGGGATGGGGTTGTTGGGTGGGGGGAGGTGGCGGTTGTGAGGGTGGTGGTGTGTGGGTGGGGGAGTGTGGGTGGGGGTGGGGAGGCTGGGATAGTGTTTGGGTGGGTGAGTGTGGGTGGTGGTGGGTGTGGTGGTTGTGAGGGTGGGGATGTGGGATAGGGTTGTTGGGTGGGGGGGGTGTGGTGGTTGTGAGGGTGGTGGTGTGTGGGTGGGTGTTGTTGGGGTGGGGGGTGTGGTGGTTGTGAGGGTGGGGGGTGTGGGATGGGGGTTGTTGGGGTGGGGGGGGGTGGTGGTTATGAGGGTGTGGGGTTGGGGGGTGTGGTGGTTGTGAGGGTGGGGAGGGTGTGATGGTGTGTGGGTGGGGTAGTGGGGGTGGGGAGGCTGGGATGGTGTGTGTGTGGGGGAGTTTGGGATGGTGTGTGTGGGGGGACTGTGGGTGGGGGTGGGGGTGGGGAGGCTGGGATGGTGGTAGGGAGGCTGGGATGGGGGTAGGGAGGCTGGGATGGTGGGTGGGGGGGTGGGGGTAGGGAGGCTGGGATGGTGAGTGGGGGGGTGGGGGTAGGGAGGCTGGGATGGTGTGTGGGTGGGGTGGGGAGGCTGGGATGGTGTGTGGGTGTGGGGGAGTGTGGGTGGGGTGGGGAGGCTGGGATGGTGGTAGGGAGGCTGGGATGGTGTGTGGGTGGGGGGGAGTGTGGGTGGTGGTGGAGTGTGGTGGTTGTGAGGGTCGTGGTGTGGGATGGGGGTTGTTGGGGTGGATGGGTGTGGTGGTTGTGAGGGTGGGGAGGCTGGGATGGTGTGTGGGTGGGGGGGAGTGTGGATGGGGTGGGGAGGCTGGGATGGTGTGTGGGTGGGGGGGAGTGTGGGGGGGGTGGGGAGGCTGCGTTGGTGTGTGGGTGGGGGGCAGTGTGGGGGGAGGGGGTGGGGTGGTGATGGGATATGGGAAGGTAGCTGGTTATGGGTGATTGTTGGTGGTGGGCGGTTTCCCTGGGGGCTGGGGCAGGGGGTGTGGTTGGTGGTGGTTAGAGTGGGAGTGTAGGGAGGGAGTGGGAAGCTGTGCCTGGAATTAGCTTGGAGCAGGATGGACGCCTGTGGGACTAACAGCAACAGCATTGAAAAGGCCAACAGTTAGCGCGGGATTGTGGCCTGTCCATTTAAAGACGCCATTTTAATCTTTCCGGGTTGGGAGACAAGCTGCCCACGGCTCTTGCTGAACCGGGATTGGCTGAGATTCTCTGTTGCTGCGCCGGCTATATAAATGCAGGTTGTTGCTGGAGATTCAGCGCTACTTTGTGTTGTCAGGTACCACTTTGCTGACCTCGCGGGCAGTAACGATGCAACGGGGGTGGACGGTGCAGAGATTCTGAGCGTGGAACCCGTCAGCAGTGAGCAGCTGACACTGCAAGATCCCAGCAGCGCCTGGTTCCTCTCCGGGAGGCAGCAGGTGGCAAAGTTCAACGAGGAGGTACGTGGCAGAACGCCGGCCCACCAGGCCCCAACCGCCAGAAGGAGATATCAGGGATGAATGACCAAATCAGTGGGAGGCAAGGTGGCTCAGTGGTTAGCACTGCTGCCCCCCCAGCGTCAGGGACCCAGGTTCGATTCCAGCCTCGGGTGACTGTCTGTGTGGAGTTTGCACATTCTCCCCGTGTCTGTGTGGGTTTCCTCCCACAGTCCAAAGATGTGCAGGTCAGGGTGAATTGGCCGTGCTAACTTACCCTATAGTGTTAGGTGCATTTGTCAGGGTAAATATAGAGTTGGAGTAAAAAGTGAGGTCCCCTCCCCTATCAGCGTTCCGCAAAGACCACTCCCTTCGTGACTCCCTTGTCAGGTCCACACCCCCCACCAACCCAACCTCCACTCCCGGCACCTTCCCCTGCAACCGCAGGAAATGTAAAACTTGTGCCCACACCTCCTCCCTTACCTCTCTCCAAGGCCCCAAGGGATCCTTCCATATCCGCCACAAATTCACCTGCACCTCCACACACATCATCTATTGCATCCGCTGCACCCGATGTGGCCTCCTCTATATTGGGGAGACGGGCCGCCTATTTGCGGAACGCTTCAGGGAACACCTCAGGGACGCCTGGACCAACCAACCCAACCACCCCGTGGCTCAACACTTTAACTCTCCCTCCCACTCCACCGAGGACATGCAGGTCCTTGGACTCCTCCATCGCCAGAACATAACAACACGACGGCTGGAGGAGGAGCGCCTCATCTTCCGCCTGGGAACCCTCCAACCACAAGGGATGAACTCAGATTTCTCCAGTTTCCTCATTTCCCCTCCCCCCACCTTGTCTCAGTCGATTCCCTTGAACTCAGTACCGCCCTCCTAACCTGCAATCTTCTTCCTGACCTCTCCACCCCCACCCCACTCCGGCCTATCACCCTCACCTTGACCTCCTTCCACTTATCACATCTCCATCGCCCCTCCCCCAAGTCCCTCCTCCCTACCTTTTATCTTAGCCTGCTGGACACACTTTCCTCATTCCCGAAGAAGGGCTTATGCCCGAAACGTCGAATTTCCTGTTCCTTGGATGCTGCCTGACCTGCTGTGCTTAAACCAGCAACACATTAAATATAGAGTTGGAGAGTGCGTCAGGGTGGGTTACTGTTCGGAGGGTCGGTGTGGACAGGTTGGGCCGAAGGGCCTGTGTCCATATGGTAGGGCATCTATCTAATTTTTAAAAAGAGGGATGTTTGAAAGGAGGTGTGGGGGGCACAGGGAGCTGAAGGTCCAACTGCAAATGGGGGGGTCATTAATACTGAAGGTGGAGGTGCTAAAGGCTGGGATTGAAGGTGGGCAGGGAACCTAGAAGGTGTGGGGTCAGAGGTTACAGGGTGTGGAAGATGGTGTGGATTGGAGGATGAGAATGAGCTTTTATATCAGACCCTGCTGGTGCAGAGGCTACGGGCGTACAGGGGATCAGGGGGACTTGAATAAGTGAGCATGTGGGGCAGCAGAGTTTGTGTGGATCTCTGGGCTTGGGAGAGCGTTTTATCACTGAAGTCAGTCAGTACAGCTCCAGTGACCATCAGGCTACTGTTGGGAACAATGTGATTTGCCTGTTTTGTCTTAATCTACTTCTGTCTTTTTTATTTTGTAACAGGCTAGGAATACTGTGACAATTCACCTGGCCCTGTTCAGACTCCCACAGTACTCCACTGATATCCTCATTACATTCAATGATCCCACAGTAATCAGGTAATTGATCACTAACTAGCTTGGAATGAGAAGAATTGCAGAAGGAACAGAAATCTTTTTTTTTTGCCCAGAAACCTGTTTTCCTTTTCAAGTATTTCTTCCTTTTTTGAAAGTTTCTTTAGAACCTGCTCCCACTGCTCTTTCATAGACCATAGAACAGTGCAGGCCCTTCCACCCTCAATGTTGTACTGGCCTCCTCTAAGATCACACTAGCTGACATACCCTTCATTGTACTGCCAATCCAAGCACTTCTCCAAGAGTCACTTAAATGTCCCTCCTGTCTCTGACTGTACTCCCCCCGCTGGCAGTGCTTTCCACACACCCCCCACTCTCTGTTAAGAGAGTCTTCTGACACCTCCCCTAAACCTTCCTCCAATCACATGACAGTTATACCCCCTCGTGATAGCCATTTCCGCCCTGGGAAGAAGGTCTCTGGCTCTCCACTCTATCTATGGCTCTCATCATCTTGTACATGTATATCAGATCAACTCTCATCATTTAGTGTGGTACGGTGGCACAGTGGTTAGCACTGCTGCCTCACAGTACCAGGGACCCCGGTTTGATTCCCACCTTGGGCAACTCTCTGTGTGGAGTTTGCACGTTCTCCCCGTGTCTGTGTGGGTTTCCTCTGGGTGCTCCGGTTTCCTCCCACAGTCCAAAGATGTGCAGGTTAGGGTGAATTGGCCATGCTAAATTGCCCGTAGTGTTAGATACATTAGTCAGGGGCAAATGTATGGGAATGGGTCTGGGTGGGTTGCTCTTCGGAGGGTTGGTGTGGACTTGTTGGGCCGAAGGGCCTGTTTCCACGCTGTAGGGAATCTGATCTAATCCAATGAGAAAAGCCCTAGCTCCCTCAGCCTTTCTTCATAACACACAAAAGAGTCTGGGCCCTCCAGGGGGAATTTGAGGGTAGTAGTCCATTGAAGAAGAGAAAGTTGGGGAGGACAGGGTTACAGATTATCGAAGGTCCTCGCCTGATAATCTTCCCTTCACTGAAAAGCAGACAGACTGGCCACTCAGCTGGGTGCTGGAGTTGGGATCTTCCCATGTCCTGAGAGCACAGTACATTCGGTTGTGCCAACTCCACAGGGAGAGGTTGAACAGGTTGGGACTATACGGTTTGGGGTTGAGAAGAGTGAGAGGCCATCCTGGGTCATGTACCTTAGTAACTCACCCAAGCTCCTTAGACAGCACTGTCATGACAGGACGGTGAACCCTTCTGTTAGTTAACCCAAACACCCAGACAAACTCACCTCACCTCGTCATCTGTGAAAGTATGATTAGATTACTTACAGTGTGCAAACAGGCCCTTCGGCCCAACAAGTCCACACCGACCCGCTGAATCGCAACCCACCCAGACCCATTCCCCTACACCTAACACTACGGGCAATTTAGCATGGCCAATTCACCTGACCCGCACATCTTTGGACTGTGGGAGGAAACCAGAGCACCCGGAGGAAACCCACACAGACACGGGGAGAATGTGCAAACTCCACACAGAGAGTCACCCGAGGCGGGAATCGAACCCGGGTCCCTGGCGCTGGGAGGCAGCAGTGCCACCCACTATGAGTAACAGAGAACTCCCAACTTCCACTATTTAAAGAAAATAATATTAGTGTATTCCTTAACTCTGAAAGTGACCATTAAACAACAACTATTTACAATACTTAAGCATCCTTTCTTTTAAAGGCACTGTATATGCTTCAACTTTGTAAACTTGTTGAAAGGTAAGATTCTGATGGGGGGGGGGGAGGTGTTTGACAGGGTGGATGCTGTCCCTGATGGGAGAGAATGGAACTAGGGGACGCAGTTTAAAAATAAGGGGTCTCCCATTTAAAATGGGGCTGAGCAGGAATTTCAGAAGGTCATTAGCCCAACTCTCCCATACCGTCTCGTTTTCACAAATAAACCAGTCCCGTTTATCTGCATTTGGACCATATCCCTCGAAATGTTTCTTAAATGACAAAGTTAAACTCGCTACTACCACTAGTTCCAGATCCTCACGCCCCTCTGTGTGAAACTGTTACCCCTCTGGACCCTTTTGCCATTACTGTTGGGAATTTTTCTCCCCCAGAGAACATTGGAGTTTGGGTCATCAAATATACTCAAGGCCGTGTTAGGCAGATTGTTGATTGGTGAGGGAATCAAAGGATATGGAGGGATGTAGAAACCGGGGTAGACCATTTGACCTTTCAACCCTGCTCCGCCATTAAATATGGTCATGGCTTATCCTGTATCTCAACATTATATTGCCGCACTCTCGAAGCCTTTGATGCCATCAAAATCTAAAAATGTTTCTGTCCCCATTCTTGGATATATTCAGTGACTTGGCCTTCTGTGGTAGAGAATTCCACAGCTTGACCGCCCTTTGAGTGAAGAAATGTTTCTTTGTCTCAGTCCTGAATGGTCTACCCTGATTCCTGAGACAGTGTCCCCTGGTTCTAGAAAAACTCCAGAAAATACAGGCCCAGTTGAACCAGTCTGTCCTTTTGGGCAGTGGTGCTTTACCCGGATGAGCTTTATAAACCTCCACTATCCTCCCTCTCTGGCAAGTATAACCTCCCAAAGCTGTGGTCTCACCAAGGCCTTGTATAGGTCCAGGAAAACATCCCTACTTCTGAACTCTGACCCGCCAAGGCACCATTACCTCATTACTTGCTGCACCTACCTGTCTCCTTTCATTGACTGGTGGACAAGAACACCCTTTGTACAGTCACGTTTCCCAATCTATCCCAATTAAACAATATTCCTTTCTGTTTTTCACCACCAACTCCACATTGAGCCGCATCTGCCATGTATTTCCCCACTCACTTCCTCTTGTTTAAACTAGTTTGAACCTCTCTGAACCTGCTTCACAATTCACAATCCCACCTAGTTTTGTGTTACCATCAAACTTGGAAATGTTGCATTTGGTTCTTTCTGGGTCATTCATGTAAATCCGTGTGTCACTGGAGCCCAGGCACTGACCCTGCTGAATGCTAGCTGCTGCTCAGAAAATGTCCTATTTATTCCTATCCTTTGGTTCCTGTCTGACAACCAATTTTCCATCAGTACCAATATAATACACCTTCTCGTGTGTGCTTTAGCTTGTTCCCTGAAACTCACATGAAGGACATTATCAAAACGCTTCCGAAAATCCAAATTTGTCACAGCCACTGGTTCTCCCGTATCTATTCTCTGAGTTACATCTTCAAAAAATCTCCAGTGGATTTGTTAAGCGTGATCTGCCTTTCATGGCAGACAGGAAAGTGGGATTATGGCCATTATCTAATGGATGGCAGAGTAAGTCCAAGGGGCTGAATGGCCTTCCCCTAATTCAGATGTTGCTATATTCTAGGGTAAAGTGGAGTCGCAGGTAGATAGGATAGTGAAGGTGGTGTTTGGTAAACTTTCTTTTATTGGTTATAGTATTGAGTACAGGAGTTGGGAGGTCATGTTGCAGCTGTACAGGACATTGGTTAGGCCACTGTTGGAATATTGTGTGCAATTCTGGTCTCCTTCCTATCGGAAAGATGTTGTGAAACTTGAAAGGGTTCAGAAAAGATTTACAAGGATGTTGCCAGGGTTGGAGGGTTTGAGCTACAGGGAGAGGCTGAACAGGCAGCACGGTGGCACAGTGGTTAGCACTGCTGCCTCACAGCGCCAGAGACCCAGGTTCAATTCCCAACTCAGATGACTGACTGTGTGGAGTTTGCACATTCTCCCTGTGTCTGCGTGGGTTTCCTCCGGGTGCTCCGGTTTCCTCCCACAGTCCAAAGATGTGCAGGTTAGGTGAATTGGCCATGCTAAATTGCCCGTAGTGTTAGGTACTAGGGGTAAATGTAGGGGAATGGGTGGGTTGCGCTTCGGCGGGTCGGTGTGGACTTGTTGGGCCGAAGGGCCTGTTTCCACACTGTAAGTAATCTAAAAAAAGGCTGGGGCTGTTTTCCCTGGAGCGTTGGAGTCTGAGGGGTGACCTTATAGAGGTTTATAAAATCATGAGGGGCATGGATAGGATAAATAGACAAAGTTTTTTCCCTGGGGTGGGGGAGTCCAGAACTAGAGGGCATAGGTTTAGGGTGAGAGGGGAAAGATATAAAAGAGACCTGAGGGACAACTTTTTTCCCACAGAGGGTGGTACGTGTATGGAATGAGCTGTCAGAGGATGTGGTGGAGGCTGGTACAATTACAACATTTAAGAGGCATTTGGATGGGGATATGAATAGGAAGGGTTTGGAGGGATATGGGCCGGGTGCTGGCAGGTGGGACTAGATTGGGTTGGGATATCTGGTCAGCATGGACAGGTTGGACTGAAGGGTCTGTTTCTGTGTTGCACATCTCTATGACTCTATTACAGCTATCGGGGGTGTCCAAGCTCTTGGGGATTGTGACAATTCTTGGTGCAGTCATTTTCTTTAACTGTGGCTCTCTCGTTTTTCTCTTTCCCTGTCCCATCACTAGTCCTTTTAGCAGTAGCGTGGGTGGGAGCTCTGCGCAGGCAGGAGATTCCTCTGCCAGCGCTGCCCCCCACTGGACCCTGGAGCAGTTCCGAACCATCATCCAGTCCTTCAGGCTCCTGGATCCAACCATCTTCTCCTGAACGCACGTGCCTTGTGGTCAGACCTCACACCGTGGAGATGGCGAGAGTCTCGTTCCTCTTCCGCTTGCACACCGATTGAGGCAAACCCTATTGTGGACGGATATGTGGACGGATTTTGCAGTCTTGGAAGGACGCTTTCATCGAAAAAGGATGAGGTATCCATGCTGCTAGATCGTACAGGCCTGTGGAGGAATAGGGGGAGACCACTCAGACCCGGATCGACCTTCCATTGAAATTCACGGCTGGTCTGTGGTCATCAAAAGGAAAATATCAGATTTAAAATTCGACAATTGACCCTGCATCAGTGATATTTGTGGAAGAGAATTCCAAATTTCCATCTCCTTCACTTTGTCAAAGTGATTGCTCCTGAAAGGGCTGGATCACATTTTCATTCTTTGCCTCTGAGTCTGGGATTTTCCAACCCCCCCCGAAGCAATTTCTCCCTCCCCATGGTGTTTGTTTCTCTCGATATCTTGAAAGCTTTGAGGATGCCACCCTTTAATCTTCGAAATTCCGTAAGACAGACGAGCAGAAATTAGGCCATGCAGCCCATCCAAATCCATGAACAGTTGCGATGTTGCTGTGAAAACATCGAACCAGGGCAGTGAATTGTGAAGCCATGTTTGCAGACTGGTGTCTGTCCACCTGCATGATTGTACTTCACTCTGATTAATCCCTTAGTGATGCTTCCCTCGTCCAGTTATACTTCTCAAAGGTAAACCAGAAGGGTTCTGATCCCATCCAACTCCGATCTTCCCTGTGGGCTGGTGTTTTCACAGACCCTGGCACTTTCCCAATCACCTCAATGCCACCCCCTCCCAGTAGCTCCTTCCTCCTTCACCCTTTGCCCTTGCTCATGCTGCGCCCGGAATCTCCTGCCTGATTCATCCACCACTTGTGGCAGTGGAGAGAGGGCCATGCCCTCACCCAGGAGCCTGTCCGTCTCAGGCTGTGCTGAAAGCTGTGTTGTGTCTGGGTACCCTCAGGGCTGTTAGTGGGCGCACATGTGTGTGGTGGGGGGGGGGGGGGGGGGGGGGGAGGGAGGGGACAGAGACGCCTATTCCACAGTAGAATGCTCCGCAAACCCATCTCAATCCAGCCCTTTCTCCCCTTCCAGTTGACAGCTGGGTATCACATGGGAGCCCTCACCAGCTTCCTTTATGCTGCTGAGGAGGTGCACTGTGGATCACGTGACGACTACCCAGTGAGGTTTACAGTCATAGAGATGTACAGCATGGAAATCGACCCTTCGGTCCGACCCGGCCATACCGACCCAATATCCCAACCCAATCTAGTCCCACCTGCCAGCACCTGGCCCATATCCCTCCAAACCCTTCCTATTCATATACCCATCCAAATACCTCTTAAATGTTGCAATTGTACCAGCCTCCACCACATCCTCTGGCAGCTCATTCCATACACGTACCACCCTCTGCGTGAAAAAGTTGCCTCTCGGGTCTCTTTTATATCTTTCCCCTCTCACCCTAAACCCTATACCCTTTAGTTCTGGACTCTCCCACACCAGGGAAGAAACTTTGTCTGTTTATGCTATCCATGCTCCTCATGATTTTATACACCTCTAAAAGGTCACCCCTCAGCCTCCGAGGCTAGAGGCTGAATGGTTTGAAATTGACCATTTCTGATTCACATCTGGGTACTTTGCTGGCTTGTAAAGGTTTGAGTTATTTGATATGCATTGTATAATTTATTTGCATGGGTGTTGTGTGTTGCTAACACAGTAAGCTATTTCAGAGGACCAGGCAATTGAATGGTTTATTTCTTGAATGAACAGAGATGGTGTTAAACCACAGAGCAGCGCTGGTGACCAGAGATGGTGTTAAACCACAGAGCACCCCCTCCAACCCTATTTTGATTTAGTTCCTGCCCTCCCCTTCACTGTTTGATCACACAGCATTGCCCTTTGATGTGAAGGGCACTGCTTGTCACAGGCCACTCGGGTGTTTCCTATCTTCCTATAATAAAAAAAAACAGGTGTCTCTTCCTGATGGTGGAAATTGAATAAAGATTCATGCACTTTGTGTCTCTGTGTCTGACACCTGCACACACACACAGCATGGGGGCTGGGGAAAAATAAGCACTACCGCAGTTAGGTGGGAGTGTGGGATTAAAATAAAAGAGAAAAAAAAAGTTAAAAAGAAAAAAGAGGGAAAAAAGAAAAAAAAATTAAACCACAGAGCAGCGGTGGTGACCGGAGATGGTGTTAAACCACAGAGCAGTCCTGGTGACCAGAGATGGTGTTAAACCACAGAGCAGCGCTGGTGACCAGAGACGGTGTTAAACCACAGAGCAGCCCTGGTGACCAGAGACGGTGCTAAACCACAGAGCAGCGCTGGTGACCGGAGATGGTGTTAAACCACAGAGCAGTCCTGGTGACCAGAGATGGGGTTAAACCACAGAGTAGTCCTGGTGACCGGAGACGGTGTTAAACCACAGAATAGACCTGGTGACCAGAGATGGTGTTAAACCACAGAGCAGCGCTGGTGACCAGAGATGGGGTTAAACCACAGAGCAGCCCTGGTGACCAGAGATGGTGTTAAAACACAGAGCAGCGCTGGTGACCAGAGATGGGGTTAAACCACAGAGCAGTCCTGGTGACCAGAGATGGGGTTAAACCACAGAGCAGCGCTGGTGACCAGAGATGGTGTTAAACCACGGAGCAGCCCTGGTGACCAGAGATGGTGTTAAACCACAGAGCAGCGCTGGTGACCAGAGATGGTGCTAAACCACAGAGCAGCGCTGGTGACCAGAGATGGGGTTAAACCACAGAGCAGCGCTGGTGACCAGAGATGGGGTTAAACCACAGAGTAGACCTGGTGAACAGAGATGGTGTTAAACCACAGAGCTGTCCTGGTGACCAGAGATGGTGTTAAACCACAGAGCAGCGCTGGTGACCAGAGATGGTGTTAAACCACACAGCAGAGATGGTGTTGAAACACAGAGCAACGCTGGTGACCAGTGATGGGGTTAAACCACAGAACCACGCTGGTGACCAGAGATGGTGTTAAACCACAGAGCAGTCCTGGTGACCAGAGATGGTGTTAAACCAAAGAGCAGCGCTGGTGACCAGAGATGGTGTTAAACCAAAGAGCAGCGCTGGTTACCAGAGATGGTGTTAAACCACAGAGCAGCGATGGTGACCAGAGATGGTGATAAACTACAGAGCAGCGCTGGTGACCAGAGACGGTGTTAAACCACAGAGCAGCGCTGGTGACCGGAGATGGTGTTAAAGCACAGAGCAGTCCTGGTGACCAGAGATGGGGTAAAACCATAGAGCAGTCCTGGTGACCTGAGATGGGGATAAACCACAGAGCAGCCCTGGTGACCAGAGATGGGGTTAAACCACAGAAGAGCGCTGGTGGATAGAGATGGTGTTAAACCACAGAGCGGCCCTGGTGACCAGAGATGGTGTTAAACCACAGAGCAGCGCTGGTGACCAGAGTTGTGGTTAAACCACAGAGCAGTCCTGGTGACCAGAGATGGTGTTAAACCACAGAGCAGCGCTGGTGACCGGAGATGGTGTTAAACCACAGAGCAGTCCTGGTGACCAGAGATGGTGTTAAACCACAGAGCAGCGCTGGTGACCAGAGTTGTGGTTAAACCACAGAGCAGCCCTGGTGATCAGAGATGGGGTTAAACCACAGAGCAGCACTGGTGACCGGAGATGATGTTAAACCACAGAGCAGACCATGTGACCAGAGATGGGGTTAACCACAGAGCAGTCCTGGTGGCTAGACATGGTGTTAACCCACAGAGCAGCACTGGTGACCAGTGATGGTAATAAATCACAGAGCAGCGCTGGTGACCAGAGATGGGGTTAAACCACAGAGCAGTCCTGGTGACCAGAGATGGGGTTAAACCACAGAGCAGCGCTGGTGGCCAGAGATGGTGTTAAACCACCGAGCAGTCCTGGTGACCAGAGATGGTGTTAAACCACAGAGCAGTGCTGGTGACCAGAGATGGGGTTAAACCACAGAGCAGCGCTGGTGACCAGAGGTGGTGTTAAACCACAGAGCAGCGCTGGTGACCAGAGTTGTGGTTAAACCACAGAGCAGCGCTGGTGACTAGAGATGGTGTTAAACCACAGAGCAGCGCTGGTGACCAGAGTTGTGGTTAAACCACAGAGCAGCGCTGGTGATCAGAGATGGGGTTAAACCACAGAGCAGCGCTGGTGACCATAGATGGGGTTAAACCACAGAGCAGCCCTTTTGACTAGAGATGGGGTTAAACCACACAGCATCGATGGTGACCGGAGATGGTGTTAAACCACAGAGCAGTCCTGGTGACCAGTGATGGTGTTAAACCACAGAGCAGCGCTGGTGACCAGAGTTGTGGTTAAACCACAGAGCAGCGCTGGTGATCAGAGATGGGGTTAAACCACAGAGCAGCACTGGTGACCGGAGATGGTGTTAAACCACAGAGCAGACCATGTGACCAGAGATGGGGTTAAACCACAGAGCAGTCCTGGTGGCTAGAGATGGTGTTAACCCACAGAGCAGCGCTGGTGACCAGCGATGGTAATAAATCACAGAGCAGCGCTGGTGACCAGAGATGGGGTTATACGACAGAGCAGAAATAGTGGGAAGAGATGGGGTTAAACCACAGAGCAGCACTGGTGACCAGAGATGTTGTTAAACCACAGAGCAGCGCTGGTAACCAGAGATGGGGTTAAACCACAGAGCAGCGCTGGTGGCCAGAGATGGTGTTAAACCACAGAGCAGTCCTGGTGACCAGAGATGGTGTTAAACCACAGAGCAGCCTTGGTGACCAGAGATGGGTTTAAACCACAGAGCAGCGCTGGTGACCAGAGATGTTGTTCAACCACAGAGCAGTCCTGGTGACCAGAGATGGTGTTAAACCACAGAGCAGCCTTGGTGACCAGAGATGGGTTTAAACCACAGAGCAGCGCTGGTGACCAGAGATGTTGTTCAACCACAGAGCAGCGCTGGTAACCAGAGATGGGGTTAAACCACAGAGCAGTCCTGGTGACCAGAGATGGTGTTAAACCACACAGCAGCCCTGGTGACCAGAGATGGTGTTAAACTACACAGCAGCGCTGGTGACCAGAGATGGTGTTAAACCACAGAGCAGCGCTGGTGACCAGAGAAGGTGTTAAACCACACAGCAGCGATGGTGGATAGAGATGCTGTTAAACCACAGAGCAGCGCTGGTGACCAGCACACCCCACACACACACACACTCCCACACACACACCCCCCACATACACACACACCTCACCCTACACACCACACACACACTCCTCACCCCACACACACACACACAGACCTCACCCCTTACACACACACTCCACGCACACGCACACACTTGCACACACACCCCACACACTCACACTCCCACACACACACACACACACACACCTCGCATACACAAACACCTCACACACCCTCACCCCCCCCACACACACCTCACCCCACACACACACCCCTCTCTCCACACGCACACACACCTCACCCCACACACACACCTCACCCCACACACACACCCCTCTCCCCACACGCACACACACACCTCACCCCACACACACATCTCACCCCACACACACATCTCACCCCACACACACATACACACACCTCACCTCACCCCACACACACACCCCTCTCCCCACACGCACACACACACCCCACCCCACACACACACCTCACCCCACACACACATACACACACCTCACACACACCTCACCCCACACACACACCCCTCTCCCCACACGCACACACACACCTCACCCCACACACACACCTCACCCCACACACACACCCCTCTCCCCACACGCACACACACACCTCACCCCACACACACACCTCACCCCACACACACCTCACCCCACACACATAACTCACCCCACACACACACCCACCTCAACGCACCCCCCCCACACACACACACACAACTCCCACACACACACACAACTCCCACACACACATCTCACCCCACACACACATACACACACCTCACCCCACACACACCTCACCCCACGCACACACACATCTCACCCCACACACACACCTCACCCCACACACACATACACACACCTCACCTCACACACACCTCACCCCACGCACACACACCTCACCCCACACGCACACACACTTCACCCCACACACACATCTCACCCCACACACACATATACACACACCTCACCCCACACACACCTCGCCCCACACACACTCATACCTCACCCCACACACACCTCACCCCACATACACATACCTCACCCCCACACACACCTACCTCACCCCCCACACACACCTACCTCACCCCACACACACAACTCATTCCACACACACACACCTCACCCCACACACCTTACCCCCCCCACACACACCCCCCACATACACACAAACACCTCACCCCACACACACATACACACACCTCACACACACCTCACACACACACACCTCACACACACCTCACCCCACACACACCTCACACACACCTCACACACACACACCTCACACACACATACACACACCTCACCCCACACACACCTCACACACACCTCACACACACACACACACCTCACCCCACACACACCTCACACACACACGCACTCACACACCTCACCCCACACACACACACCCCGCCCCACACACACACCCCGCCCCACACACACACCCCACCCCGCCCCACACACACACCCCGCCCCACACACACACCCCACCCCACCCCCCCCACACACACCCCACCCCCACACACACACCCCACCCCCCCCACACACACACCCCGCCCCACACACACACACCCCGCCCCACACACACACCCCACCCCGCCCCCCCACACACACCCCACCCCCACACACACACCCCAACCCGCCCCCCACACACACACCCCACCCCCACACACACACCCCACCCCGCCCCCCCACACACACACCCCACCCTGCCACACACACACACACCACGCCCCCCACACACACACCCCACCCTGCCACACACACACACCCCACCCCCCACACACACACCCCACCCTGCCACACACACACACCCCACCCCCCACACACACACCCCACCCTGCCACACACACACACACCCCGCTCCCCACACACACACCCCACCCTGCCACACACACACACCCCACCCCCCACACACACACCCCACCCTGCCACACACACACACACCCCGCCCCCCACACACACACCCCACCCTGCCACACACACACACCCCGCCCCCCACACACACACCCCACCCCACATACACACTCCATCCCGCCCCCACACACACGCCCCACCCTGCCACACACACACCCCGCCCCACACACACACCCCGCCCCACACACACACCCCACCCCACACACACCCCGCCCCACACACACACCCCGCCCCACACACACACCCCGCCCCACACACACACCCCACCCCACACACACACACCCCACCACACACACACACACACACACACCCCGCCCCACACACACACACACACACACACACACCTCCAGCTGTAATTTAACGATCAGACCGAGATTCTGAATTAAAGACCCAGTCACAGACGAATTCACTGACACTGTCCTGGTGTATGGCAGTGATTCTCTGCACCCCGTCTCCCTGGCAGCAGCACAGAATGGTTCCAGTATCCTGAATTTCACATCGGGAAAGCGAGCTTTCAATCGGCAATAAATTTCAGGATCTCAGGAATAGAGAATAAGAGAGAGAGAGCCAAGCCGGCCTACGACGGCTGGAGGAGGAGCGCCTCATCTTCCGCCTGGACGACGGCTGGAGGAGGAGCGCCTCATCTTCCGCCTGGGCGACGGCTGGAGGAGGAGCGCCTCATCTTCCGCCTGGGAACCCTCCAACCACAAGGTATGAATTCAGATTTCTCCAGCTTCCTCATTTCCCCTCCCCCCACCTTGTCTCAGTCGGTTCCCTCAACTCAGCACCGCCCTCCTAACCTGCAATCCTCTTCCTGACCTCTCCGCCCCCACCCCACTCCGGCCTATCACCCTCACCTTGACCTCCTTCCACCTATCCCACCTCCATCGCCCCTCCCCCTAGTCCCTCCTCCCTACCTTTTATCTTAGCCGGCTTGGCTCTCTCTCTCTTATTCCTGATGAAGGGCTTATGCTCGAAACGTCGAATTCTCTATTCCTGAGATGCTGCCTAACCTGCTGTGCTTTGACCAGCAACACATTTGCAGCTGTGATCTCCAGCATCTGCAGACCTCATTTTTTACTCAATAAATTTCAGGAGCCCAGCAGAGTTCAGGCAGGTGGTAATTTATTTGTTATATTGCAGAGAGTGAGGCCAAAGACCATCCCGAATCTGGCCTGGACTGAAGGGCTCGGTTAGCCCCTTAATCTTTGTCTCAGATCAGGAGAAAAGTCAATGATGCTCTATAATTTTAAATACAAGTAAACTGTCTTTTCTTGTAACTTTAGCAGAGCAGCACATACTCTGTCTCTGTGTATACTATCAGTTAATTCATTCTGGGTTTTCCAACTGGAACTGGGTGTTAAGTAATTACTACTACAGAGTGATGTACTCATGGCTGTGGTCTGAATGGGCCCTTCTGGTGAGTGAGACCGAACGTTTCCATGGTTACCAGTCACCCTTTTCTGTCTCAATGATGATGTCTGTGTTTGATTATTCTTCTAGCCATTGTTCCTCCTACAACATAAGGGATGTCCCTTATAATTAGTTCCTAAACCTTTCTAAAATGTTTAGTGATTTTTAAAATATAAATATATATTAGCTCTATAAGATTTTGGGTGGCACGGTGGCTCAGTGGTTAGCACTGCTGCCTCCCAGCGCCAGAGACCCGGGTTCGATTCCTGCCTCAGACAATTCCTATCTGTGTGGAGTTTGCACATTCTCAGTGTCTGTGTGGGTTTCCTCCGGGTGTTCCGGTTTCCTCCCACAGTCCAAAAAATGTGTAGGTTAGGGTGGGTTGGCCATGGGAAATTGCCCCATAGTGTTAGGTGAGGGGGTAAATGTATGGGAATGGGTCTGGGTGGGTTGCTCTTCGGAGGGTCGGTGTGGACTTGTTGGGCCGAAGGGCCTGTTTCCACACTGTCAGTAATCAAATCTAAGCTCTGATTATCTTGAAGAGTTTTAATTAAAATCAATGTGTGGTATTATAACTGGTTGGAGAAATTTTAGGAGCGACAACTAATTGGAGGAAGATATTCTCAACTTTAGTATCGGCAAAGATGTCAGAGAGTCAAAAGGGCGTGGGGGGCATGGAAAAGCACAGCCGCTCAGGCAGCATCCGAGGAGCAGGAGAGTCGACATTTCCAAAGTCAGCCCTTCACCAGGAAACAGGGACTCTCCTGCTCCTCGGATGCTGCTTTTCCAGCACCCACACACCTTTTTGACTCTTGACCCTCCAGCATCTGCACGTGCTCACTCTCTCCCAGAGAATGGAGTGAACAGGCCCGCCGTTGTTTCGGGTGCTTGAAGCAAGTGTTCCCCCGCGCCGCACAAACATGGCCCACACATCCTCCTGGGGCACTCACTGGCCATTTGTTGTGGGCAGCCCTGAGACATCCTGTTGGAAGGGCTCAATAACTGAAAGAGAGTGCCGATATCTCGGAGAATTGGGATCACAGAGGAAGGAGGTGAGGGAGGAATTTGAAAACAAAGATGAGACCTTCTATACTGGCTCCTACTTGAGCAATATTCCAATGTAGATCAGTGGGCAGACAGGGCGAGGGGGGGTGGGGGGATTTGTTGCCCAGTTGCCCTGGAGAAGCTGGGGGTGAGCTGTCGACATGGGCATGTGCTAGCAGGACCTTTGGAGAGGGTCGTGAAGGGTGTAAGAGAGGGCACTGTCAGAGGTTGGTATGAACGTCCACCAAGGGCAGGTCACCTTCATGTGAGACAGGTGAGGGCAACCCCATCTGGCAGCGCAGTCTCTCTCAAACCACAGCCCTCCCCACCTCCTTCAGCTCCACCCACCCCCCCACCTCCTCCGGCACAGTCTCCCTCAACCACACCCCTCCCCCCCCCCCCGGCACACTCTCCCTCTACCCCACCCCCCTCCTCGGGCAGAGTCTCCCTCGACCCCCTCCCCCTCCTCGGGCACAGTCTCCCTCAACCCCCTCCCCCTCCCTGGGCACACTCTCCCTTGACCCCCTCCCCCTCCTCGGGCACAGTCTCCCTCGACCCCCTCCCCCTCCTCGGGCACAGTCTCCCTCGACCCCCTCCCCCTCCTCGGGCACAGTCTCCCTCGACCCCCCTACCCCCCCTCCTTGGGCACAGTCTCCCTCGACCCCCCTACCCCTCCTCGGGCACAGTCTCCCTCAACCCCCTCCCCACTCGGGCACAGTCTCCCTCGACCCCCCCCACCCCCCCCCCCCTCCTCGGGCACAGTCTCCCTGGACTCCCCCTCGGTCCAATTTCCCTCAAACCTCCCTCTCTCCCCCCACTCAACCTCACCCCCATTGGCCCAGCTCCTCTCACCCCTTCTGCTCCCCCTCTGCCCCACCATCCATCTTCAAACCCAGTTTGGTCTGAGGAATGTTAGCATCGTCTCAGGAACCGAGGCACGAGATTGGTTTCTTGTCTGCAACCTTTGAACCAACACGAGCCCGGCCTCCCCATGTCTGATTCTCCTCCTCCCTCACCCCCGACCCTGCCCCTTCCCCGCCTTGCCCACCACTCAATCGAGTCACCGTTCACTCCTGCCTCACGACAAAGACACCTCACACTTTTTAAAGGATCAGTTCATATTTCATTCTGAGGAAACGTCCACTGGGTTCGTTCCCAGGTTTCCATTCGCTCATCTGTCCAGGGTCACCATCGCTCACTGGCCATCCTCCAGCCTCCCCCTTGCCACATCTGGTGAGTAAGTAGGCCTTGGATGGTCCGGAGAAAGGGAGAGAGACAAAATGGCACTCTGAGCACAGAGACGCTGCACCCTGCAGCTACAGCTGGCCAGGGGCCTGCCTCTGTGTGGCGCGCTTCTCCTTCCAGTAATACTTGCGCATTTCTTCCCAGAGGAAGAGGCTGAGGATGGTGTGCGGGCCTAGTCGGAAGTAGGAGGCCCCAGTGCCCTTGTACAGGCCGTACAGACCCTCTTTCCTTACGGTTCTTGCAAAGCAGTCCAGGTATCCTCTGTAGATCACACCCTGCAACAAGATCACAGCCAGAGGGACTGGTGAGAACAGCCCGAGGTGACCCAATCCAGGAGAACAACAGAATTGGGAGGAGGGAGTCACCCCCAATCCCAGTCTCACTCACACACACACACCACACACACACACACACACACACACACACACACACACATCCCCACAATCCCTTGTACATTCAGTAATGTACACACACCGTTCCCCATCTGCACACAGGTGGGTTTGGTCATGACAGTACCTTCCCTTTCCGGTCCACTGGTTGGTTGTAGAGTCTGGTACTAACTACATCGAAGGGTGTCATGGCAAGGACAACAAAGATGCTGCTGACCATCCCCGCTGTCAGTGATACCAGCCAGCTTCCCGGCTGAAAGACCTGCGAGAGAACAGAGCAACCACCGTTAAAGGCTGCTCACTGTTCGCACTAGGGACACGGCCCTCCCCTGTAGTTTGCACTTTACTGTGCATGAACTTCAACAACAACCTGCTTTTACACAGCGCCTCCAACACAGCTTGAAAACCGTGAGGAAAGGGCAATTCCCATGCCCAATCACTGCCAACCTGCCTGCTTTGAACTTAGTCAGTAAACAGTTCCTGCTACATCTCCCAGCCAACTACAGTCGGAATCCTCTCCTCAGGCTGTTGTAAATCGCTGCTCCCTTTCTGAGCATGATGTCTGTGTGTCTTCGATGGGATTGAGAGTGATGGAAAGAGTCTTCATGGTGGTTTTGACGTGTTGAGTGAGTGGGCAGAAACATGGCAGATGCAGGACAACGTGAAACAACAACAACCTCTCTCTCAGTCTCGGCAAAACAAAAGAACCGATCATTGACTTCAGGAGGAAAGGATGAGGCCATGCCCCCATATACATCGGTGGTGCGGGGCTGGACAGGGTCAACAGCATCAAGATCCTAGGAATGACGATAACTGACCGTCTCTTCTGGATTTCCCATGTAGATGCGATGGCCAAGCAGGCTAATTAGTTAGCACTGCTGTCTCACAGCACCAGAGACCCAGGTTCGATTCCAGCCTTAGGCTGACTGTCTGTGTGGAGTTTGCACATTCTTCCCCTGTGTCTGTGTGGGTTTCGTCCCAGAGTCCAAAGATGTGCAGGTCAGGGTGAATTGCCCATTGTGTTAGGTGCATTAGTCAGAAGGGGTGGGTGGGTTGCTCTTTGGAGGGTCGGTGTGGACTTTTTGGGCTGAAAGGCCTGTTTCCACACTGTAAGGAATCTAATCTAATCTAACAACATCACCACCATACAACCATCTCAAAGAGGTTTGATAGAAGAGAGAGGGAAAAAAAGCATTTCCAGTAGCAAAACAATGGGGAGCCTTAAAGGACAAAAACTTAAGACAACAGGGGAAAAGAACTGATGGGAGTTAGGGGAGGGGATCATGGAGTATTTGTGGGCGGCACAGTGGCACAATGGTTAGCACTGCTGCCTCACAGCGCCAGGGACCTGGGTTCAATTCCCGCCTCAGGCAACTGGCTGTGTGGAGTTTGCACGTTCTCCCTGTGTCTGTGTGGGTTTCCTCCGGGTGTTCCGGTTTCCTCCCACAGTCCAAAGATGTGCGGGTCAGGTGAATTGGCCATGCTAAATTGCCCATAGTGTTAGGTAAGGGGTAAATTTAGGGGAATGGGTCTGGGTGGGCGCGCTTCGGAGGGTCGGTGTGGACTTGTTGGGCCGAAGGGCCTGTTTCCACACTGTAAGTAATCTAAAAAAAATCTAATCTAAAGGAAATCAGGCAGAACAACACCTCCTCCTTCCTCAGGCAGCTCAGGAAATTTGGCATGTCCATAAGGATTCTCACCAACTTTGACAGCTGCATAAAGGCCTAGGAGAAAATGAGGACTGCAGATACTGGAGATCAGAGCTGAAAATGTGTCGCTGGAAAAGCGCAGCAGGTCAGGCAGCATCCAAGGAGCAGGAGAATCGACATTTCGGGCATAAGTCCTTCTTCAGGAAAGAAGATTCTCCTGCTCCTTGGATGCTGCCTGACCTGCTGCGCTTTTCCAACAACACATTTTCAGCATAAAGGTCTAGTACAGCAACTGTTCTGCCGAGGACTGTAAGAAACTACAAAAGGTGGTGCAGACCATCAGGAAAGCCAGCTCCCATCTATTTACACATCCTGCTTTCGTGGGGAAGGCTGCTAACGTCAACCAAGGACCCCCTGTCCCACCCCAGTAACACCCTCGTCCAACCTCTTCCATCAGGCAGAAGATTCGGAAGCTTGAACCCTGGCACCAACAGCTTCAGGAACAGCTGTTATTAGACTGATAAATGGAGCTCTCTAAATTCAAACAACGTTGATCATGCTTTGTGTACTTGCTGTGCAGTATAAGCTGTTGACCTCGCTCTGTCTAAGCACCCTATGATCTGTATGTCCTTGCTTCCATCTGCTCGCAAACAAAGCTTTTCACTGTTTTTAGGTACAAGTGACAATTAAGCAAATCAGGCAGTCATTCAGTCAGTCTGAAGTTGTCCACTTTCGTTGGGAAGTCAAGATGGCAGACCTTTATTTAAATGGTGCGACATTGAGAAATGGTGATGTACAGAGGGACTTGGCTGTTCTTGTACACCAGTCCCTTCAAGCAAGCACACAAGTACACCAAGCAGTTAGGCAAGTGTCATGCTGCCCTTCATAGTGAGAGGATTTGAGTCCAGTCCAGTCTTACTGCAGCTGTACAGGGCCTTGGTGAGTAACTGTGTGCAGTTTCAGACTCCTGATCTAGGTCAAAATATACTTGTCACATAGGGAGTGCAGCAGAGGTTCAGATTCCTGGGAATGACAGGTTTATTGTAGGGTGGGTTTGACTGGGACTGTATTTACTGGAGTTCAGTAGAACGGGAGGGAAATTACAAAATTCCAACAGACTGGATGCAGGGATGATGGATCTCTGCTTGATGGGGTCAAGAACAAGGGGTCACAGTCTAAGGATATATAGTAAGCATTTTGGGACTGCGATGAGGACAAATGTCTTCACTAAGATGTGGTGACCCTATGGAATTCTCTACCCCAGAAAGCTGGGCTGGCCATGTCATTGAATATATTTCACAAAAAAAATCAACAATTTCTCAAGGCTAAAGGTGTTAAGGAGAGTGTTACGACGGAGAGGTCAGACCCCTCGGTTCATTAAAACCATGATTTGGAGGGCCTGGTGTTGGACTGGGGTGGACAAAGTTAAAAATCACACAACACCAGGTTATAGTCCGACAGGTTTAATTGGAAGCACTAGCTTTCGGAGCGCTGGTGAACCACCTGATGAAGGAGCAGCGCTCCGAAAGCTAGTGCTTCCAAACAAACCTGTTGGATTATAACCTGGTGTGGTGTGATTTTTAACTTAATTAAAACCAAGCACCTATAAAACTTGCCTTGCCTCATAATTTGTTAAAATATATGAGTGACAGAGAATTTCTAATTTTCATTATTTAAAGAAAAATAACAATTCATTTTTCTAACTGTAATACTGAACACTAAACAAAAACTATTCACAAATTCCAGCCCCCTTTTTATTAACAATGTACTATCTGACCCCCCACTCTATAAAAACGTTGCTCCAATAACACAATTAAACATTACACTAAGTTAATCTCAAGTCTACACTGTCTCTGTCTCCTCTGCTGTCTTCAATCTTCCACCTGATGATCTCCCTGGGTTGTCGTCTTACATTTTAACTGCTTTCGATACAGAGTGCCTTCTAATTTCTTTGAGAGTAAGATATTAGATGGGCAGTTAGCCCTCCGGCTCTATGGCAATTGCTCTGCTGTTCGGTGATGTTGCCCTCTGACCAAATTTTCAAAATGGCCTGGTTTTATACCCTCCAGCATCGTTCCCTGCCATTGGTCCGATGTTGTCAAAACAATAAATTCAAACTCGTTTGGGGTTTAGTAACCTGGGCGTAATTTAAAGTAATTGGTTAAATTCAAATTGTTGTCAAAACGGCAACCAAAACTCAGGTATCCCTTTAACAGCCAAGTATCTATTTGGGAACAGCCCCCATCTCCCAGCCTCTCCAGCTGAGCCTACACCTTAAATTTACTTCAATATTCAGAAAACACTCTCTATTTTAAAGTGAACATACACCCACTCGACTTTGTAACAGAGAGCTCGGCGGGGGGAGGGGGGACAGGGGTGGGGGTAGGTGGTATTGAGACAGAGGATCTGCCATGATCATGTTGCGGGGTGGAGCGGGCTGACCGTTCAGTGATGATGAGTTCAGGACAAACAGTTTCCAGTTTCCAGCAAAGAGCCAGTCCCCTTTTTGGAATCAAATGAAAAGATGGCAGTTAGCCAGAGAGGGAGATAACTGGGATGGACAACCACCGGTTCGGTCAAATTTTAAGGCGTGTCCAATCCATCCCTTCACCCGTGTTGGGCAAGTCCACTGTTGGACCACAATTCCAAGCAGATTGATGTGGCCAATGAACACGTCGGATCCCAGAATGGAATCTGGAATGACAGTTTTATTCTTAAAACACGACAATCTTTCACTGAAACATAGGGGTACAAGGATCTGATTTTAACAAAAAAAGACAGAAATTGGTGACACAAAAGAAACAAATATAAAATAAACCAAACCCCATGCTTCTTAAATCTTTTTGAAAGATCCCTGAGCACGGCGAAACATAATCCCATCCACTCCCCAACACCTTCACTCAAAAACCCAGAGAGATTTCTTTTTCCAAATCAAATCTGTAGATTGACTGAACTGCTTTTAGGTGAAAACAGTGACTGCAGATGCTGGAAACCAGATTCTGGATCAGAGTGGCGCTGGAAAAGCACAGTAGTTCAGGCAGCATCCGAGGAGCAGGAAAATCAACGTTCCGGGCAAAAGCCCTTCATCAGGAACTGCTTCTGCTCTGTTTTTAAAAAAGTTTTTTCATGGGATCTGGGCATCACGGGCTGGGCCAACATTTATTGCCCAAGCTGTAGTTTTAAACATTCGTTGACAGGGCGAGGTGTCACTGGCCGGGCCAGTATTTATTGCCCATCCCAGGGGGCAGTAAAGAGTCAGCCACATGGTGTGGAGGTCTCACGTAGGCCAGACCAGGTAAGGATGGCAGTTTCTTTCCCGAAAGGACACCAGATAGGTTTTTCCGACAGTCCCCACTGGATTCATGGTCATCATTGGGCTCTTAATTCTAGAATTTTGAAAAGTGAATTCAAATTCCACAGCAGGGTTTATAACTGGGTCCCCAGGACATTACCTGGGTCTAGGAATCCAGTGATCATTCCACCAGGCCATCACCTCTTGGAAAGGTGCTGCGTTCTTGAACTGTTGCAGTCCATGCATCGTAGATACACCCCAACATGCTGGGAGGGAGGGGCTTCCAGGATTTTGACCCAGTGACATTCAAGGAACAGTGGTATACTTCCAAGTCAGGGTGGTGAATGGTTCGGAGGGGAATTTGGTGGTGCTTCCACTGTAGCTGCTGCCATGGTCTGTCTGGTCACTGAGTTTGCCAATGCCATTTTATGCTGTTTCATCGATGGTCTGTCCAATTCTTTTGTGAGATTTTTTAGCTGTTTGATGCAACTGAGTCGCTCTCTTGGAGAGCAGTCAGACTTTAAACGAACGACATGCTTAGGGGCAGCACGGTGGCTCAGTGATTAGCACTGCTGCCTTACAGCAGTGGTTCGATTCCACCCTCGGGTGACTGTGTGGAGTTTGCACATTCTCCCCGTGTCTGTGTAGGTTTCCTCCGGGTGCTCTGTGTTTCCTCCCACAGTCCAGGTTGGGTGAATTGGCCGTGCTAAATTGCCCATAGTACTAGGTGCATTAGTTAGGGGAATGGGTCTGGGTGGGTTGCTCTTCAGAGGGTCGGTGTGCACTTGTTGGGCCGAAGGGCCTGTTTCCACCCTGTAGGGAATCTAATCTAATCTAATCTCTATATATATATAAACCACACAACTTCCATCACATTATACTGACCTGTAGGTCATTGGTAAACTGTTTCACGGTGGAGAATGTGGAGAGCTGGGAGGAAGAGCCAACTATCACCCTGGGCACCGCTGAACTTGACCCACGCCACAGTCCAGTGACGCCATGCTTGCGGTAAATGGTCATCAGTGCGTGGAACATCCCCTGGGGAGAAACATTTTGCAGCATCACCTCCTCACACACAGTATTGTGAACGTACCAGCCCATTCAGCTTCCCTGCTGTCTCAGTTTGGTGCCATAATCGAGTTATAAATACGAAGGACAAAGAATCTGTAAATACCTGCCTGTCATGACATAATTTAGCTGAGTTAGATGTCACGGTGGAGTCCCGGTCTTTCACAACCCTGCCATTACTTCGCAGAGAGGCTACTCAAGCGACGCGCCTTATCGGGACAGTGAGTGGACGGCTAAGACAGGAATTTCCTGGGATGGTGGCCAAGCATTTGTTGACCTATCCCACTACGATGAAAATTCTGAGGAGGCTTTCCAACTTTTGCTTTTAGTCTGTACCTAACCCCACGCTGTTCCCTTGATGGGAGACAGTGTTGAGGGACATTTGCTTCTGTAGGTAACCCCAAACTATCCAGGGCTGGGGAATGGTGGATTCCACGCGTGGGCTGCATGCATTGTCAGAGATCGAGGCTGCAATGGGTCATGGGTCAGTTGAAGGGTTTTGGTCTTCTCCCTGGGTCGCTGACCGCAGACGGTCAGTTGCCAGACTCTCGACTGACCAAACCAGGGATGAGTCGGAGCAAGTGGTTCAACTGGGCCAGCCCAAACTGGAAGGGTTGCAGACTCTGGAATTGATCTCATCAGAGTACAGAAGGTTTTTGGGAAAGTTAATTGAGGCATTCAAAATCACAAGGGGTCGTTGAAGGTTTCTCCCGGCTGACTCTGTCAGTGGAGGGGACACAGATCGAAGAGAATTGGTGAAAGAACTGCTGGCTGGCGAGAGATGAGGAGAATATCCTCAAAGAACGGTTGCAATTCGCAACAGGAAGCAGCTTTTAGATTTTTGGATGCAACAGGAAATTTCAAAAGAGGGGAAAATGAATCGAAGGAATAGTCAAACTCTTAAGGAGAGAGTGGGACTGACTGGAGGGCGGGTACAACATGATGGGATGAACAGCCTCCCTCTGTGTGTTGGGAAAAGTCTCCAGGACCAGGGATCTCAGTGAAGGCCTCAGTCTTGGTTGAGGGAGAATGGGGGGAGGGCATGTGCTCCCAGAAAATGCACACAAACAAGAGGGCGGGACTTAGACCACAATGCCCTGGGTGCTTTGCTTCAGTCGTGTGGGGAGCAAAGGTCATGGACTTTGGCCAAGCCAAGGCAGATTTAAAATAGAGCTGAGGAGAACCTCTTTCTCCCAGAGGGGCACGAATCTGCGGAATCTACTTCCCCAGAACACAGTGATTAGATTTGAGAAAGAGGTGGAAAGATTTTTACCGAGTCATGGGTTAAAGGGAGTGAAGCTCAGTCTGGGAATGAGATTAGCCGAAATTATACTGACTGGCTGGAAGTGCTGAATTGACCTAAGCGTTACGACAGCTAGACCAGTCGTCTTGTGACATATGTCGCAAGTAAGAAAAGAGGGAACAGAGATTGCCAAAAGGGTTTTGTCAGAGAATTTCTGAGAATTCAGGACGTTGAACCTGAATATGAGGAAACAAACTGCTGAGCTGCAGTATCTTGTCATCTCCGGTATTTGCCCTGCAGGCTTGGCAAGGGAGTCAAACCGGACTGCCGATGAGCCGGGAGGAGATGGAGGGAACATTCACCATGCCCCACCGCAGACTAAGGCTGGAATGAGGAAGAGTTGGCGTTGGCTGGGGAGCAGAGGACGTCAGTGATTAACATTGAGGAGATCCAGTGACAACCTATCAGCCACACTGTTAGGGCAGATGGTGTAGATTAGATTACTTACAGTGTGGAAACAGGCCCTTCGGCCCAACAAGTCCACACCGACCCGCCGAAGCGCAACCCACCCATACCCCTACATATACCCCTTACCTAACACTACGGGCAATTTAGCATGGCCAATTCACCTGACCCGCACATCTTTGGACTGTGGGAGGAAACCGGAGCACCCGGAGGAAACCCACGCAGACACTGGGAGAACGTGCAAACTCCACACAGACAGTCGCCTGAGTCGGGAATTGAACCCGGGTCTACAGGCGCTGTGAGGCAGCAGTGCTAACCACTGTGCCACCGTGCCGCCCGTTGTACGTTGGAGAAAACACTGGGGGGGGGAAGCAAAGTCGAAGATGGTGGGCGGGTGCAGGATAGGGTCAAGCCTGGGGTCGGGGGGGGGGGGGGGGGGAAGGATGGTCAGATACTCACACAGCTCCAAGGCAGTCCACCTTCTGACCTGGTGAGCCAATGTGTACCCAGCGGAGGGAGGGGGAGGGATGCAGGTAGACCTCTCAACCTGACCGAACCCCTTCAGACCTGTCTGTTTCATTGTGATTCCCGTCTCATTATTCGAAACACCGACCCAGTCTTGCCAGCCCCTCAGAGGGCAGGCCCCCACCTCACCTCCTCCCCCAGAAACCTTCCTGCACCAGCTCCAAAGCAACCCACTAGGCCCAGGGTTTACCTCAGGTGGAACAGGGAGGAAGCCCTGAGTTAATGCCATCCCCCACCCCACACTCACTATCTTCCCATCGGAGCGAACCACCCCTGTCTGTGCGATCTTACACTGGACGGATTGGCCAATGCCTTTCCACGTTAGGTAAGCTAGTCTGGGGCAGGTCTAACAGGGGGATATTTACAGGGAGTGCTGGAGATGGGTGGGGTCACTGTGCCAGTATTTATAGGGGGTCCCCGGGGAGGGGGGTGCGTCTCATTTACAGAGAGACCCTGGGGAGGGAATATGTCAGTATTTACAGTGGGTCCCTGGGGAGAGGAGTATGTCAATAATTCAGAGGGTCCCAGAGGGGAGTGTGTCAGTATTTACAGGGGGTCCCTTGGGGGGAGTGTGTCAGTATTTACAGGAGAGTCTCGGGGGGAGTGTGTCAGTATTTACAGGAGGGTCCCCTGGGGGGAGTGTGTCAGTATTTACAGGAGGGTCCCCTGGGGGGAGTGTGTCAGTATTTACAGGAGGGTCTCGGGGGAGTGTGTCAGTATTTACAGGAGGGTCTCGGTGGGGAGTGTGTCTGTATTTACAGGGGTCCCCTGGGGGGAGTGTGTCAGTATTTACAGGGGGTCTTAGAGACAATAGACAATAGGTGCAGGAGTAGGCCATTCAGCCCTTCGAGCCTGCACTGCCATTCAATATGATCATGGTGGATCATTCCTAATCAGTATCTCATCCTGCCTTATCTCCATAACCCTTGATTCCACTATCCTTGAGAGCTCTATCCAACTCTTTCTTAAATGAATCCAGAGACTGGGCCTCCACTGCCCTCTGGGGCAGAGCATTCCACACAGCCACCACTCTCTGGGTGAAGAAGTTTCTCCTCATCTCTGTCCTAAATGGTCTACCCCGTATTTTTAAGCTGTGTCCTCTGGTTCGGGACTCACCCATCAGCGGAAACATGTTTCCTGCTGCCAGAGTGTCCAATCCTTTCATAATCTTATACGTCTCAATCAGATCCCCTCTCAGTCTTCTAAACTCAAGGGTATACAAGCTCAGTCGCTTCAGTCTTTCAGTGTAAGGTAATCCCGCCATTCCAGGAATTGACCTTGTGAACCTACGCTGCACTCCCTCAATAGCCAGAATGTCTTTCCTCAAATTTGGTGACCAGAACGGCACACAGTACTCCAGGTGTGGTCTCACCAGGGCCCTGTACAGCTGTAGAAGCACCTCTTTGCTTCTATACTCAATCCCTCTTGTTATGAAGGCCAGCATGCTATTAGCCTTCTTCACTACCTGCTGTACCTGCATGCTTGCCTTCATTGACTGGTGTACAAGAACACCCAGATCTCTTTGTACTGCCCCTTTACCTAAATTGATTCCATTGAGGTAGTAATCTGCCTTGCTGTTCTTGCCACCAAAGTGGATAACCATACATTTATCCACATTAAACTGCATCTGCCATGCATCTGACCACTCACCTAACTTGTCCAGGTCACCCTGTAATCTCCTAACATCCTCATCACATTTCACCCTGCCACCCAGCTTGGTATCATCAGCAAATTTGCTAATGTTATTGCTGATACCATCTTCTATATCATTAACATATATTGTAAAAAGCTGTGGTCCCAGCACGGATCCCTGCGGTACCCCACTGGTCACTGCCTGCCATTCCGAAAAGGAGCCATTTATCACTACTCTTTGTTTCCTATCAGCCAACCAATTTTCAATCCAATCTAGTACTTTGCCCCCAATACCATGTGTCCTAAGTTTACTCACTAACCTCCTATGTGGAACTTTATCAAAAGATTTCTGAAAGTCCAGGTACACTACATCTACTGGATCTCCCTCGTCTATCTTCAGAGTTACATCCTCAAAAAACTCCAGAAGGTTAGTCAAGCACGATTTCCCCTTCATAAATCCATGCTGACTCTGACCTATCCTGTTACTACTATCCAGATGTGCCGTAATCTCATCCTTTATAATAGACTCCAGCATCTTTCCCACCACTGAGGTCAGACTAACTGGTCTATAATTTCCTGCTTTCTCTCTCCCACCTTTCTTAAAAAGTGGGGAGGGGAGTGTGTCAGTATTTACAGGAGGGTCTCGGGGGGAGTGTGTCAGTGTTTACAGGAGGGTCTCGGGGGGAGTGTGTCAGTGTTTACAGGAGGGTCTCAGGGGGGAGTGTGTCAGTGTTTACAGGAGTGTCTTGGGGGGAGTGTGTCAGTATTTACAGGAGGGTCTTGGGGGGAGTGTGTCAGTATTTACAGGAGGGTCTCAGGGGGGAGTGTGTCAGTATTTACAGGAGGGTCTCAGGGGGGAGTGTGTCAGTATTTACAGGAGGGTCTCGGGGGGAGTGTGTCAGTATTTACAGGAGGGTCCCGGGGGGGAGTATGTCAGTATTTACAGGAGGGTCTTGGGGGGAGTGTGTCAGTATTTACAGGAGGGTCTCAGGGGGGAGTGTGTGTCAGTATTTACAGGAGGGTTTCGGGGGGAGTGTGTCAGTGTTTACAGGAGGGTCTCAGGGGGGAGTGTGTGTCAGTATTTACAGGAGGGTTTCGGGGGGAGTGTGTCAGTGTTTACAGGAGGGTTTCGGGGGGAGTGTGTCAGTGTTTACAGGAGGGTCTCAGGGGGGAGTGTGTCAGTATTTACAGGAGGGTCCCGGGGGGGGAGTGTGTCAGTATTTACAGGAGGGTTTCGGGGGAGTGTGTCAGTGTTTACAGGAGGGTCTCGGGGGGGAGTGTGTCAGTATTTACAGGGGGTCCCCAGGCCCAGTGTTCACTTGTACATTTTTCTGCTCTGTCTGTATCACAGGACCTTGGACATAATTGAGGTGTGACTGGACCATCTCAACGGCAAAGTTATTGTTGAACTCAAACCGAGGTACTGTGCACTGAAACCGGGATTACTGAAAAAGCTCAGCTGGTCCAGCAGCATTGTGGAGAGAAAGGACAGTGAAGGTTGCAGTTCGGATGAATCCTGTCGGGTTGTGAATTCTGAGGAACAGATGCTGAGCTTTTTTCTGTTTATGTTTCTGTCCTTCAGCGTACGCAATTATTCTGTTTTTTTTTCTTATTTCGGAGGTATTGTGCTGCCTGAAATATTGTAGTTGGCAGTGTCACCAGTTTGTTGTTTTTGGGAACAATTTCTCCTGGTGTTTGATTCTTTGGAATTGGAATCTCTCCAATATGTTTGATGCGGAGTTGCATTTGTTCACATGGTGTGCGTGTGTTACCATAGTTACAGTCGGACCACTCTCTGTCACTGTCCTGCTGACACACTCAGTACTTTCTGATGTTTTTAAATCACACATCAGTCTGACTGCAGACCCAAAACCTCAACTCAGTGTTGGCTGACTCAATAGCATCCTCTAAGTTTATAAAATACAAAGCCAGTTTATATTTTGATCACAGGGGCCCTCCCACAGCACGGCTCATACCAATGAGGTGCTTTTCTGATGTCACAGAGATGTACAGCACGGAAACAGACCCTTCGGTCCAACCCGTCCATGCTGACCAGATATCTCAACCCAATCTAGTCCCACCTGCCAGCACCCGGCCCATATCCCTCCAAACCCTTCCTATTCATATACCCATTCAGATGCCTTTTAAATGTTGTCATTGTACCAGCCTCCACCACATCCTCTGGCAGCTCATTCCACACACGTACCACTCTCTGTGTGAACATGTTGTCCCTTTGGTCTCTTTTATATCTTTCCCCTCTCACCCTAAACCTGTGCCCTCTAGTTCTGGACTCCCCCACCCCAGGGAAAAGACCATTATCCTAGCCATGCCCCTCATAATTTTGTAAACCTCTATAAAGTCACCCCTGAGCCTCTGACGTTCCAGGGAAAACAGCCCCAGCCTGTTCAGCTTCTCCCTGTAGCTCAAACCCTCCAACCCTGGCAACATCCTTGTAAATCTTTTCTGAACCCTTTCAAGTTTCACAACATCTTTCCAATAGCAAGGAGACCAGAATTGGACACAATATTCCAACAGTGACCTAACCAATACAACCGCAACATGACCTCCCAACTCCTGTACTCAATGATCTGACCAATAAAGTTACAAATCACACAACACCGGGTGATAGTCCAACAGGTTTATTTGGAAGCACTAGCTTTCAGAGCGCTGCTCCTTCATCTAACTAGTTACCTGGTGTTGTGTGTGATTTTTAACTTTATCCATCCCAGGCCGACACCAGCTCCTCCACATCATGGCTGACCAATAGGGAATCGCCCCTGAGAAGGTGGTGGTGAACTGCTGTAGTCTCAGGGCACACGGAGAGCTGTTTGCGATGGAAGTTTCCAGAACTTTGACCCAGCAACACTGAAGGAACGCTGACATATTTTCGAATCAGGATGGTGAGTGGCTCGGAACGGAACTTGTCCGCATGTATCTATTGCTCGTGTCATTCCAGTTGGGAGTGGTCGTGGGTTTGGCAGGGGCTGTCTAAGGAGTCTTGGGGAATTTCTGCAGTGGATCTTGTAGACAGTACACACTGCTGCTACTGAGCGTTGGTGGTGGAGGGAGTGAACGCCTGAGGGTGTGGTGCCAACCAAGTGGGTTACTTTCTCCCTGGGTTACTTTCAAGCTGCTCAAATCCTGTTGGGGCTGCACCCATCCAGGGAAATGGGGAGTATTCCATCACGCTCCTGACTCGTGCCTTCGAGATGGTGGGGAGGCCCGGGAGAGTCGGGCGATGAGCTACTCGAACTTGTCCGCATGTATCAGGCTTGAAGGGCAGAATGGCCTACTCCTGCACCTATTGCCTACTCAGTGTGGGACTCCCAGACTGGGTTGTATAAGGCCCAGTTGCTTTCCTTCTCTCAGGGGCATCAATGAGTGCTCTCGGCTCACAGGGGGAGTTCGAGCGCAAAGTGTGACTGTATGGGATCCTGCGAACAGGTGGCAGAGACGTTATCGTGGGGGGTAGGCAAGGGCTCAGCTGTCACAGCCTCCCCAGAAGACCGTGGGTCCAAGCCCCAGTGCAGTAATCTTGGAGTGAGGGAAGGTGGGAGAGCAGGACAGTGAGGGGCAACAAGGCCTGGGTGTCCTTGTGCACCAAGGACACTAAAAGCAAACGTACGAGTGCATCAGGTGGTGAAGAAGGTATGTTCGCCTTCATAGTGAGCAGAGGAACAGAAATGTTTGACTGCAACTGGTATTATTTCAATGTCCTTGCCTGAGGGAAGATGATCTAATGATGGACAAAGGTCTACCAGACTGATTCCTGTTATGGCAGAACGAACACTTGGGGTCAAACTGAACCGGTCAGGACTGTATTCACTGAAGCTGAGAAGAATGAGGAGGGACCATATAGAAAATCTACAAAATGCCCAACAGGACTAAACCGGAAGGATATAGATGAGATTAGATTAGATTAAATTCTCTACAGTTGTCCCTTTGGCCCAACAAGTCCACACTGACCCTCCAAAGAGTAACACACCAGACCCATTCCCCTACCCTGTATTTACCTCTCACTAATGCACCTAACACGACAGGCAATTTAGATTAGATTAGATTCTCTACAGTGTGGAAACAGGCCCTTCGGCCCAACAAGTCCACACTGACCCTCCGAATAGCAACCCACCCAGACCCATTCCCCTACATTTACCCCTTCACCTAACACTACGGGCAATTTCCCATGGCCAATCCACCCTAACCGACACATCCCTGAACACTATGGGGTAATTTAGCACGGCCAATTCACCCTAACCGACACACCTTTGGACTGTGGGAGGAAACCCACGCAGACACGGGGAGAATGTGCAAACTCCACACAAACAGTTACCCGAGGCAGGAATTGAACCCGGGTCTCTGGCACTGTGAGACAGCAGTGCTAACCACTGAGCCACCGTGCTGCCCTGATTTAGCATGGCTGATTCACCTTAACCTGCACATGTTTGGACTGTGGGGAGGAAACCGGAGCACCTGGCGGAAACCCATGCAGACACGGGGAGAATATCCCACACAGTCACCCGATGTGGGAATGCATCATAATCCTGATGACAGTGGAGTCCAGAAGCAGGAATCACAGTTTAAGGGTACACTGTAGACCATTTCGGACTGAGATGAACCTGTGGAATTCTCTGCCACAGAAAGCAGTTGTGTGTTTTCAAGGAGTTAGATATAGTTCATTGGGCTAAAGGGATCAAAGGGTTCTGGGAGAAAGCAGGAAATGGGGCACTGAGTTGGATGAACAGCCATGATCATGTTGAATGAGGTAGCAAGTTTGAAGGGGCCGAATGGCCTCCGCCTGGGTTCTATGTCTCTCTGTTTACTCTGTTACTTCACTACTCACAGCAGCGAGGAAGTGTTGTAGTTGGTCTGGAGAACAGAGAATGTCTCGTGAGGGACAGCAAAGCGAAAGGCAGTGTGCACTTTAGAAATATCGACGCTTGAGGACAAGGACAGGGAAGTTATTCTCAACTTTTCTCAACCCCCACCTAAGAGCACTCTGTCCAGTTCCAGTGTCCACGCTATCGAAGGGATGTAGGGAGTGCAGAGGGGATTTTCCCAAATGGTTTCAGGGATGGGGGAGCTTTTAGTGATGAGGTCGGGGTGGAGATGCGTACCAGAGGATGAGAGGTTTGGATAACAGAGCGTTGATTGTGGGGTACACAGGTTCTGGACAGAGACACAAGTTGGGGTGGGTGAGAAAGAAGTTTATTCTGCAGCGAGTGGGAGAGACCTGGAACTCACAGCCCACTGGGGATGGGGACTCCCTGTACTTTCTTAGGCTGAATGTAGAGAGTAGAACACTGTCCCAATCAAACATCCCCAGGTCAGGGCCAGCATGGCGTTCGGTGTGAATTAAAGCTCCTTCTAACCGTTTAAATTGAAAGTAAAGCAGCCTCGAATCTTTGAGAAGGAGAAGTCGAGAATAATAATGAAACAGCCTGCTCGAGGGCACTGTGTCAAAATAAAACACAAATTTCCTTCCTGACTATTTTTCGACTGCTTTTATACTCTCCTAGGGATCCACTTGATTTCTCCTTGTCTATACCTGACGTAAAGAGAAAATGCTGGAAAATCTCAGCAGGTCTGTAAGGAGAGAAAAGAGCTGACGTTTCGAGTCTAACTCACCCCTCGTCAAAGCCCAAAGGGTCAGTTAGACTCGAAACGTCAGCTCTTTTCTCTCCTTACAGACCTGCTGAGATTTTCCAGCATTTTCTCTTTTGGTTTCAGATTCCAGCGTCCGCAGTAATTAGCTTTTATATCTGATGTATGCTTCTTTGTTTTTCTCAACCCAAACCCCAATTTCTCTTGTCATCCAGCATTCCCTCCACCTACTTGTCCTTCCCCGGAACAGGAATAAACTTCCTCTGGCCTCTCGCTATCTCATGTTTGAAGACTTCCCACTTTCCAACTGTCCCCTTACATAGAATATTCCAGCACGGTACTGGCCCTTCGGCCCCTCACTGTAGCGACAACCTGTGGAACCAATCTGAAGCCCATCTAACCTACACTTTTCCATTTTCATGCACATGTTTATCCAATGACCACTTAAATTCTACAGTTGCTGGCAGTGCATTCCACGTTGCTACTCCTTCCTGAGTTCTGTCCTATATCTATCACCCCTCAATTTAAAGCTATATCTCCTTGTGCTAACCATCATCATCCAAGGAAAAATGCTCTCACTTTAACCCTCTGATTATCTTGTATGTCTCAATTAAGTCACCTCTCAACCTTCTTCTCTCTAACGAAAACAGCCTCAAGTCCCTCAGCCTTTCCTCATTGGACCTTCCCTCCATACTAGGTAACATTCTAATAAATCTCCTCCGAACCATTTCCAAAGCTTCCACATCCTTCCTATAATGCGGGGACCAGGATTGTACACAAAACTCCAAGTGGGGCCTCACCAGAGTTCTGTACAGCTGCAGCATGATCTCGTGGCTCCGAAACTCAATCCTTCTCCCAATAAAAGCTAACACACCTATGCCTTCTTAACAACCCTACCAACCTGGGTGGCAACTTTCAGGGATCTATATACATGGACACCAAGATCTTTCTGCTCTTCTCCTGTTACTCCTTCTAAAGCTAATCTCCTCACACTTTTCCACATTAAACTCCATTTGCCACCTCTCAGCCCAGCTCTGCAGCTTATCAATGTCCCTCTGTAACCTACAACATTCTTTGTTACTATCCACAACTCCACCAACCTTAGTGTCATCCACAAATTTACTAACCCATCCTTCTATGCTCTAATACAGGTCATTTATGTAAATGACAAACAGCAATGGCCCCAAAACAGACCGTTGCAGTACATCACTAGTAACTGAACTCTAGGATGAACATTTCCCATCAACCACCACCCTCTGTCTTCTTTCAGTTAGCCAATTTCTGATCCAAACCACTAAAATCACCTTCAATTCCCGCCTCAGGCGACTGACTGTGTGGAGTTTGCACGTTCTCCCCGTGTCTGCGTGGGTTTCCTCCGGGTGCTCTGGTTTCCTCCCACAGTCCAAAGATGTGCGGGTCAGGTGAATTGGCCATGCTAAATTGCCCATAGTGTTAGGTAAGGGGTATATGTAGGGGTATGGGTGGGTTGCGCTTCGGCGGGTCGGTGTGGACTTGTTGGGCCGAAGGGCCTGTTTCCACACTGTAAGTAATCTAATCTAAAGCCACACTCCTTGAGATGTGGGTAGCACGGGCCAGGCTTGCATGGAGAGAAAAGGGGGTTGTTTTTTAAAGTGGGCGGCACGGTGGCACAGTGGTTAGCACTGCTGCCTCACAGCGCCTGAAGACCCGGGTTCAATTCCCGACTCAGGCGACTGACTGTGTGGAGTTTGCACGTTCTCCCCGTGTCTGCGTGGGTTTCCTCCGGGTGCTCCGGTTTCCTCCCACAGTCCAAAAGATGTGTGGGTCAGGTGAATTGGCCATGCTAAATTGCCCGTAGTGTTAGGTAAGGGGTAATGTAAGGGTATGGGTGGGTTTCGCTTCGGCGGGTCGGTGTGGACTTGTTGGGCCGAAGGGCCTGTTTCCACACTGTAAGTCTAATCTAATCTAATCTCCGTATTTTGTGCAGTAGCCTACCATGGGGACCCTTATCAAACACCTTACTGAACTCCATATACACCACATCAACCACTTTACCCTCATCCACCTGTTTGGTCACCTTCTCACAGAACTCAATGAGGTTTGTGAGGCATGACCTACCCTTCACAAAACCGTGCTGATTATCCCCAATCAACTTATTCCTCTCTAGATGATTATGAATCCTATCTCTTATATCTCTTTCTAACACTTTCCCCACAACTGAAGTCAGGCTCATTGGTCTATAATTTCCAGGCTTGTCTCTACTCCCCTTCTTTCACAAGGGGATAACATTTGCTATCCTCCAGTCTTCTGGCACTATTCCTGTAGACAGTGACGACATAAAGATCAAAGCCAAAGACTCTGCAATCTCCTCCCGTGCTTCCCAGAGAATCCCCAGAAAAATGCCATCCTGCCCAGGGGAGTGATCTATTTTGACTCTTTCCAGAATTACTAACACTCCTCCTTGTGCCTCTCAGTCCCATCGAGCCATATAGCCTGGATCTCAGTATTTTCCTCAACCACATTTTCCTTTCCTAGTGTGAATACTGACAAAAAGATATTCATTTAACACTTCCCCTATCTCTTTGTACTCCATGCACAGTTTCCCACGACTGTCCTTGATTGGCCCTAATCTTACTCTGGTCATTCTTTTATCCCTGATATACCTATAGAAAGCTTTAGGGGTTTTCTTGATCCTATCCGCCAACAACTTTTCACATCCCCTCCTTGCTTGTCTCAGCTCTCTCTTTAGCTCTTTCCTGGCTAACGTGTAAATCTCAAGCTCCCTAACTGAGCCTTCACATCTCACCCTAACATAAACCTCCTTCTTCCTCTTGACAAGACATTCATCTTCTTTAGTAAACCACGGCTCCCTCACTCGACCACTTCCTCCCTGCCTGACAGGTACATACCTATTAAGGCCAGGCAGTAGCTGTTCCTTGAATAAGCTCCACATTTCAATTGTGCCCATCCCCCACAGTTTCCTTCCCCATCCTGTGCATCCTAAATCTTGCCTAATTGCATCATAATGACCTTTCCCCCAGCAATAACTCTTACCCTGCAGTATATACATATCCCTTTCCAATGCTAAAGTAAACATAACCAAATTGTGGTCTCTATCGCCAAAGTGCTCACTACCTCCAAATCTAACACCTGGCTGGGTTCATTACCCAGTTCCAAATCTGATTTGCAGATGACACCAAAATTGGGGGTGTAATGGACAGTGAAGAGAGTTAGCTCAGATTACAACAGGATCTGGACCAGATGGGCCAATGGGCTGAGGAGTGGCAGATGGAGTTTAATTCAGATAAATGCAAGGTGCTGCATTTTGGGAAAGCAAATCTTATACACTTAATGGTAAGGTCCTGTAGAGTGTTGCTGAACAAAGAGACCTTGGAGTGCAGGTTCATAGCTCCTTGAAAGTGGAGTCGCAGGTAGATAGGATAGTGAAGAAGGTGTTTGGTAAACTTTCCTTTATTGGTCAGAGTATTGAGTACAGGAGTTGGGAGGTCATGTTGCGGGTGTACAGGACATTGGTTAGGCCACTGTTGGAATATTGCATGCAATTCTGGTCTCCTTTCTATCGGAAAGATGTTGTGAAACTTGAAAGGGTTCAGAAAAGATTTACAAGGATGTTGCCAGGGTTGGATGGTTTGAGCTATAGGGAGAGGCTGAATAGGCTGGGGCTGTTTTCCCTGGAGAGTCGGAGGCTGATGGTTGACCTTATAGAGGTTTATAAAATCATGAGGGGCATGGATATGATAAATAGACAAGGTCTTTTCCCTGGGTAGGGGAGTCCAGAACTAGAGGGCATAGGTTTAGGGTGAAAGGGGAAAGATATAAAAGAGACCAAATAGCCAACTTTTTCACGCAGAGGGTGGTACGTGTATGGAATGAGCTGCCAGAGGAAGTGGTGGAGGCTGGTACAATTGCAACATTCAAGAGGCATTTGGATGGGTATATGAATAGGAAGGGTTTGGAGGGATATGGGCCGGATGCTGGCAGGTGGGACTAGATTGGGTTGGCATGGATGGGTTGGACCGAAGGGTCTGTATCCGTGCTGTACATCTCTATGACTCTATAATGTGGCCTTGCTTCTCGTTGGCCTGTCTACATACTGTGTCAGGAAACCCTCCTGCACACATTGGACAAAAACTGACCCATCTAAAGTATTTGAACTGTAGTATTCCCAGTCAGTATTTGGAAAGTTAAAGCCCTCATAACAACTACCCTGTCACTCTCGCTCTTATCCAGAATGATCTTGCTATCCTTTCCTCTACATCTCTGGAACTATTCGGAGGCCTATAGAAAACTCCCAACAGGGTAACCTCTCCTTTCCTGTTTCTAACCTCAGCCCATACTACCTCAGTAGAGAAGTCCTCAAATGTCTTTTCTGTCACTGTAATACTGCCCTTGACTAACAATGCCACACCTCCCCCTCTTTTACCACCTTCCCTGTTCTTACTGAAACATCTAAATCCTGGAACCTGGAACAACCATTCCTGTCCCTGCTCTATCCATGTCTCTAAAATGGCCACAACATCGAAGTCCCAGGTACTGACCCATGCTGCAAGTTCACCCACCTTATTCCGGATGCTCCTGGCGTTGAAGTAGGTACACTTCAAACCAACTTCCTGCCTGCCAGTGCCTTCCTACAACTTTGAAACCTTATTTTAGACCTCACTCCTCACCCTCCCCGTATAGTCGAGCTACAATTTCAGTTCCCATCCCCATGCTGAATTGTTTAAACCCTCCCAAAGAGCAATAGCAAATTTCCCTCCCCCCTGCAGGAGATTGGTTCAGATAAGACTATTCTGTTTGTAGAGGTCCCACCTTCCCCAGAATGAGCCCCAATTATCCAGGAATCCAAAACCCTCCCTCCTGCACCATCCCTGTAACCACGTGTTCAGCTCCTCTCTCTCCCTATTCCTCACCTCGCTAACACGTGTTCAGCTCCTCTCTCTCCCTATTCCTCACCTCGCTAACACGTGTTCAGCTCCTCTCTCTCCCTATTCCTCACCTCGCTAACACGTGTTCAGCTCCTCTCTCTCCCTATTCCTCACCTCGCTAACACGTGGCACGGGCAACAAGCCTGAGAGAACAACTCTGTTTGTCCTAGCTCTAAGCTTCCCCCCTAACTCCCTGAACTTCTGCCTTAAATCGCCATCCCTTTTCCTCCCTATGTTGTTGGTGCCTCTGTGGCCCATGACTTGGGGCTGCTCCCCCTCCCCCTCAAGGATCCCTGAAACATGATCTGAGACATCACATACCCTGGCACCTGGGAGGCAACACACCAACCGTGAGTCTGTCTCGTTCCCACAGAACCTCCTATCTGTCCCCCTAACTATGGAGTCCCCAATGACTAAAGCTCTGCTCCAGAGACCTGTGCCCCATGGCTTCAGATTCCTGAAGAAGGGCTCATGCCCGAAACGTCGACTCTCCTGCTCCTTGGATGCCGCCTGACCTGCTGCGCTTTTCCAGCACCACGTTTTTCAGCTCTGATCTCCAACATCCGCACTACTCACTCTCTCCTTTTTTGCCCCATGGCTTAACCCTGGTAAGTACCCCCCGCCCCGCTCCCCCCCCACCACCCCCAACACTATCCGAAACAGTATACTTATTGTTGAGGGGAATGGCCACAGGGGATCCCTGCACTGCCTGCCTGTTCCCTTTCCCCTGACAGTAACCCACCTGCCTCCTTGGTTTACCTGAGAAAGAGAATGTGGGTACAGGTCGATCCCACAAACAGGAAAGAGTTGTTTGTATGTTGAAAACAAAAAGACAATGCGTCAACATGTTTTTTCTGTTTCTATTCCACTCCAACAGGCCCTTGCTCTCTCTCGGTTCTCAACTGAGGGACTGCCACAATTTTGAATCCTCGTAAAAATGGGGCTCACAGTGAGAAATACTTCTGTCTTCGATGGAGTTTGAGAAGCTTGTACGGTGGATCGACTGATTGATTTATCATTGTCACATGTACCAAAGTACAATGAGAAATGTTGTTTTGTGTGCTGTACAGGCAAACCTTACCACACACAGTGCTTCAGGTTAACAGCACAGGGTGCAGAATACAGTGTTACTGAAGGTGCAGGGGGAGAGAGAGAGGGAGAGAGAGAGAGAGAGAGAGAGAGAGGGACAGAGAGATCAGAATTAATGTTTGAGAGGTCTGTTCAAAAGTCTGGGAAAGGCAGGCAAGAGGCTGTTCTTAGTGTTATAGAGTCAAAGAGATGTACAGCAAGGAAAGAGACCCTTCGGTCCAACCCATCCACGCCGACCAGATATCCCAACCCAATCTAGTCCCACCTGCCAGCACCCGGCCCATATCCCTCCAAACCCTTCCTATTCATATACCCATCCAAATCCAAAGCTTGAACCTGTCTGTATTTTATACAAGCCTTTTTATCTTCTGCCTAGAAGGGAGCATACCCAGAGTTTGAGGTTTGGCGGGGTGGGGGTCTTTGATTCCGTTGGGTGCTTTCCTGAAGTCGAGGAACATTTAGGTGGAGTGTGCTGACAGTACAATTACAAGCAGGACATGAGGAGGGAAACAGAAAGCTGGAAAGGGACACAGCTAGATTGCAGGCAAAAGTGGCGACTGCAGATGCTGGAGATCAGGGTGGTGCTGGAAAAGCACAGCAGGTCAGGCAGCATCCGAGGCGCAGGAAAATCAACGTTTCGGGCAAAAGCCCTTCATCAGGAGTTAGGGTTCCTGATGGAGGGTTCCTGCCTGAAACGCCGATTTCCCTGCTCTTCGGATGCTCAGCTAAACATTTGCAAACAACAAATGGACATTAGTTCAAACTGGCTGTATCCCACATTCTAAACAAATGGGCAGGGGTATGTGTGTGTGTGAGTCTCTGTGTGTGTCTGTGGGTATTTGTCTGTGTCTGTGTGTCTGTGTGTGTGAGATTGTGTGTGTCTGTGTGAGAGAGTGTGTGTGTGTGTCTGTCTGTCTGTATGTGTCTGTGTGTGAGATTGTGTGTGTGCATGTGCATTTGTTTTTGTGTGTCTGTATGCATGTGCGTGTGTGTGTGCATGTGTGTGTCTGTGGGTGTGTCTGTGTGCGTGTCTGTATAAGAGTGTGCGTCTGTGTGTCTGTGTGTCTGTCTGTGCGCGTGTCTGTGCGCGTGCGTGTGTGTCTGTGTGAGTCTGTGTGTGTGTGTGTGTCTGTGTGTGTGTCTGTGAGTGTCTGTGTGCGTGTGTGCATGTGTGTCTGTATGAGTGTGTGTGTCTGTGTGAGTGTCTGTGTGTGTGCGTGTGTCTGTGTGTGTGTGTGTGTCTGTGCATGTGTGCGTGCGTGTGTGTGTAGGTGTGTGTGTGTGTGTGTGCGTGCACGCCTGTGTGTGTGTGTGTGCCAGATCTGCTGTGCTTTTCCGGCAACCCTCTAACCTTAGCACTGGTGGATTGTGCGGATCACTCTGGGTCACCATAAATTGCAATCACAAGTTTATGGAGACAAACCATTTCCTTGGGAAAGGCTGAGGGGATGTTGGCTGCTGTGGCAATGTGATTGGGAGGGACAGAGGGATGGGCTTTGTTGTGTTGAATGCCCTGGTCTGACCAGCAACTCGGATCCCCTCCTCAGGACGGGTAGCTCAGAGGAGCACAGATTCCCCAGAATGACGGAAAGGGGAAGATCCCCCAGCGAGGGTTACACAGAGTCAGTTTGCAGGTTGTGTCAGTCACACGATACAGCAGAGGTAGCAGGAGGGGGTTGGTGTGAGGGATACTGCTGTCCAGTACAGTGGGGTAAGGAACCGAGAAATCTGAGCCAGGCTGCGGAGTGAGGGGGGACATCAGGAAATGGTCTCTCACATGAGGGTGGAGATGAATCTGGAATCCCTCTCCCTGCCCAGTGCTCCCCTCCAGGACCCGTTGTAACCTGCAGATTCATTGTGGAGACAGAAGCTGGCAGGACAGACTGAAGGACGGGTGCCAGGGGGCTCCAGGGGCTGACTCAGTGTTCTCATACCCAGCGAGCCGAGTTCAGGTCTTGGGGAAGGCAAATTACACCCTCTCCGGGCGGCTGGGGCTGAAGCTGCCAGGGTCGGCTTTAGGTGTGACAAAAAAATAACACTCCCAGGACAGGGACAGCACGGGGTTAGATACAGAGTAAAGCTCCCTCTACACTGTCCCACCATCAAACACTCCCAGGACAGGGACAGCACGGGGTTAGATACAGAGTAAAGCTCCCTCTACACTGTCCCACCATCAAACACTCCCAGGACAGGGACAGCACGGGGTTAGATACAGAGTAAAGCTCCCTCTACACTGTCCCACCATCAAACACTCCCAGGACAGGGACAGCACGGGGTTAGATACAGAGTAAAGCTCCCTCTACACTGTCCCACCAACAAACACTCCCAGGACAGGGACAGCACGGGGTTAGATACAGAGTAAAGCTCCCTCTACACTGTCCCACCATCAAACACTCCCAGGACAGGGACAGCACGGGGTTAGATACAGAGTAAAGCTCCCTCTACACTGTCCCACCATCAAACACTCCCAGGACAGGGACAGCACGGGGTTAGAGACAGAGTAAAGCTCCCTCTACACTGTCCCACCATCAAACACTCCCAGGACAGGGACAGCACGGGGTTAGAGACAGAGTAAATCTCCCTCGACACTGTCCCACCATCAAACACTCCCAGGACAGGGACAGCACGGTGTTAGAGACAGAGTAAATCTCCCTCGACACTTTGTGAATAGTATTCCTTTTACCCCATGCCTGTCTGAACAATGTGACCATTTCGCAGTGATCTGATGGGGTTGTACTTGTTCTGTACAATGTGGAAGTGCTGATGTTGGACTGCGGTGCTCACTCGTGGAGTAGGAGCTGGGTTGAAATTGGTCAAACTGGAGAATTTGTGAGGAAAGGTCACTCCTCCCAAAACATTCACTTCAGCTTTCTGTCCACAGATAGTGCCAGACCTGCTGAGTCTGACTTTAAATGTGCCAGTTAGCACCAGCAACTGGAGTGCTGAAGCACACTCAGACAATCACAGCCTTGTGAAGGGAGCTCAAAGGATGCAAACAACAAATGGACATGAGTTCAAACTTGCTGTATCCCATATTCTAAGGAAATGGAGAGAGTGTGTGTGTGTGTGTGTGTGTGTGTGTGTCTGTGTGTGTGTGTGTGTATGTGTGTGTGTGTCTGTGTGTGTGTATGTGTGTCTGTGTGTGTGTGTGTGTCTGTGTGTGTGTGTCTGTGTGTGTGTGTGTGTGTGTGTGTCTGTGTGTGTGTGTGTGTGTGAGTATGTGTGTGTGTGTCTGTGTGTGTGTGTCTGTGTGTGTGTGTATCTGTGTGAGAGTGTGTCTGTCTGTCTGCGTGTCTGTGTATCTGTCTGTGTGCGTGTGAGATTGTATGTGTGTGCGTGTGTGCATGTGTTTTTGTTTGTCTGTATGCGTGTGTGCGTGCTCTTGTGTCTGTGTGTGTATGTGTGTATGTCTGTGCCTGAGTGTGTGCATGTCTGTGTGTGTGTACGTGTCTGTGTGTGCATCCATGTGTCTGTGTACACGTATGTCTGTGTCCGTGTGCGCGTGTGTGTGTGCATGTGCCCGTGTTTGCGTGTTTGTGCAAGTGTGCATGTGCCTGTGTGCGGGTTTGTGTGTGTGCACGTGTCTGTGTGTACATGTCCGTGTGTGTGTGTGCGCGCATGTGCCCGTGTCCATGTGTGTGTGTGTCCGTGTGTGTATGTAAACAATGGCACAGGATAACCTCACTGAGAGATGTAGGAGGCTTCCATTCTTTGTTGCCTCTGGGAGATGGGACCAAATCTCTACAATGCAATTCCCAAATTATAATGAACAGCAACAGAATTAGCAGCCCACCAGAGACCATTGTACCGTGGCCTTGATCCAACACTGTCCATTGTCACTGATAATAAAACAGTTATAAACGATGCTCGCTCTGAGGCTCAGCGGGAAAGCACTCCGACTGTCCAGGGTGAGTTCCCTTTATTCATTCATTGCTGGCTCGGCCTGTCCCTAATTGCCCTGGGGGGCAGTTGAGTGGCAACCACATTGCTGTGGGTCTGGAGTCACATGTAGGCCAGACCGGGTAAGGATGGCAGATCCCTTCCCGAAGGACGTTAGTAGTGAACTAAATTGTGTTTTTCCAAATATCAGCAATGGATTCCTGGTCAGCATTAGACTCGTAATTCCAGATTCCGATCACTCAGACACCGCGACTGGAGTCTGAGTATCAGAACTGACCACCGGACTATCCAGCTGGTCCTTTCAGGGCAGGTACCCAGGAGCGAGGTGGAGGGATGCAGCTCCAGCACCTTCTCATGCTGGGGTGACACAGTGGTAATGTCACTGGGCTACAATCCATCAGGAGAGAGGGAGGACTGCAGATGCTGGAGATCAGGGTCCAAAGGTGGGGCGCTGGAAAAACACAGCCGGTCAGGCAGCATCCGAGGAGCAGGAGAGTCGACGTTTCGGGCAGGAGCCGTTCAACGTTCCCGATGAAGAGCTGACGCCCAGAACGTCGGCTCTCCTGCTCCTCGGATGCTGCCTGACCAGCCGTGGTGTTTCCAGCCCCCACGCCCTCCCCCCCACACCTTTCGGCTATAATCCAGAACCGTGCACACTAGCATTCTGCAGACATGGGCTTGAAAGCTAAAGAAAATCTAACATTAAAAAAGCCGGTGTAGTGGGAGACTAAAAGCAGAAAGTGCTGGAGAAACTCAGCATCCGTAGAGGGGGAAAAGCAAAGTCAACATCTCAAGTGCAGCAACTCTTAGTCAGAACTCCAGGGGAGGCCATGTTGTGAAATCCCAATCTTTCGAGAAGGAAATCTGACATATTTTCCCGGTTTGGACCTACACGTGACTCCAGACCCACGGCAGTATGGTTGACTATTATCTTTGGGGAATTTGGGATTAGTAATAATCCTGCCTTAGCCAGCAATGCCACACACCTTGAATTAACATGTATGTAGTTATAAAAACCAAGTTTGAACAGCTTTGTACGATTTAATTCTGCTCTGTCTGTTCCAGGCCATTTAAATGTCTCAATGTTTTGCTCACACCCTTAAGGAGGCTGGTATTCCCATTTATACATATACAAACGTGAACTCACCTCATGTTTATACTGGTGACCAACAGCTATAGTAGAGGTAGATTGTGTCTGAAGATGTGTCTTCACCTTTAAAAGAAATGTGGTGTTTTAGAGAATTGAGGGACAATCATTAACACCATCCCCAACACCCATCCACTTCACTCCCCCTTTAAGGTCGACTCTTACCTGGAACAGTCACTAACAGCCGGCCCCCTGCTGAAAACCGTCAGGAAATAAAAATTAACTGTGTCACAGAGTGTGCGTGTGTGTGTTTTATATGTCAGATTGCGTGTGTCAGATTGTGTGTGGGAGCGTGTATACATGCGTGCGTTGTTTTGTGTGTGTGTGTGTTAGAATGTGTGTGTTGGAGTGTGTGTGTGTATGTGTGTCAGAGTGTATGTGTGCATGTCAGAGTGTGTGCATGTGTTGGAGTGTGTGTGTCAGAGTGTTTGTCTTAATGTGTCAGAGTGTGTGTCAGTGTGTTGGAGTATATGTTCGTGTGTCGGAGTGTGTGTGTGTCAGAGTGTGTGTGTAGGTGTGTGTGTTGGAGTGTGTGCATGTCGGAGTGAGTGTGTGTCTGTGTGTTGGAGTGTATGTGTGTGTAAGTGTGTGTGGGTAGGAGTGTGTGCGTGTGTCGGAGTGTATATGCGTGCGTCGGAGTGTGTGTGTTGGATTGTGTATCGGAGTGTGTGTGAGTGTGTGATGGTGTGAATGTATTGGTGTGTGTGTGAGGGTCTGTGTGTGTGTGTGTGTGACGGTCTGTGTGTGTGTATATGTGTGTGAGGGTCTGTGTGTGTGTATGTGTTTGTGTGTGAGGGTGTGTGTGTGAGGGTCTGTGTATGTCTGTGTGTGTGTCTGTGTGTGTGTGAAGATCTGTTTATGTGTGTGTGTGAGGGTCTGTGTGTGTGTATGTGTGCGTGTGTGTGAGAGTCTGTGTATGTGTGTGTGTGAGGGTCTGTGTGTGTGAGGATCTGTGTGTGTATGTGTGTGTGTATGTGTGTGTGTGAGGGTCTGTGTGTGTGTGCGTGAGGATCTGTGTGTGTGTGTGAGGGTCTGTGTATGTGTGTAAGGGTCTGTGTGTGCGAGGGTCTGTGTATGTGTGTGAGGGTCTGTGTATGTGTGTCTGTGAGGGTCTGTCTGTATGTATGTGTGAGGGTCTGTGTATGTGTGCGTGTGTGAGGGTCTGTGTGTGTGAGGGTCTGTCTGTGTGTGTGTGAGGGTCTGTGTATGTGTGTAAGGGTCTGTGTGTGTGCGAGGGTCTGTGTATGTGTGTGAGGGTCTGTGTATGTGTGTCTGTGAGGGTCTGTCTGTATGTATGTGTGAGGGTCTGTGTATGTGTGCGTGTGTGAGGGTCTGTGTATGTGTGAGGGTCTGTCTGTGTGTGTGAGAGTCTGTCTGTGTGTGTGTGAAAGGGTCTATGTATGTGTGTGTGTGTGTGTATGAGGGTCTGCGTGTGTGCGCGTGTGTGAGGGTCTGTGTGTGTGTGTATGTGTGTGTGTGAGGATCTGTGTGTATGTGAGGGGTGTGTGTGAGGGTCTGTGTGTGTCTGTATGTGTGTGTGCGTGAGGATCTGTGTGTGTGAGGGTGTGTGTATGTGTGTGAGGGTCTGTGTGTGTGCAAGGGTCTGTGTGTGTGTGCGGGTCTGTCTGTAGGTATGTGTGAGGGTCTGTGTATTTGTGTGTGAGGCTCTGTCTGTGTGTGTGAGGGTCTGTGTGTGTGTTTGTGTGTATGTGTGTGGGTTTGTGTATGTGTATGTTTGTGTGTGTGTGTGTGGGTCTGTGTGTCTGTGTGTATGTGCGTGTGTGAGGGTCTGTGTGTGTGTGTGTATGTGAGGCTCTGTCTGTGTGTGTGTGTGTGTGTGTGTGAGGGTCTGTGTGTGTGTGAGGGTCTGTCTGTGTGTGTGTGTGAAAGGGTCTGTCTCTTTGTGTGTGTGTGTGTGTGTGTATGTGTGCGTGTGAGGGTCTGTGTGTGTGCGCGTGTGTGAGGGTCTGTGTGTGTGTGAGGGTCTGTGTGTGTGCGCGTGTGTGAGGGTCTGTGTGTGTCTGTGTGTTTGTGTATGTGTGTGTGTGTGAGGGTCTGTGTGTATGTGAGGGGTGTGTGTGAGGGTCTGTGTGTGTCTGTATGTGTGTGTGTGTGAGGATCTGTGTATGTGTATGAGGCTCTGTCTGTGTGTGTGAGGGTCTGTGTGTGTATGTGTGTGTATGTGTGTGAGAGAAAGGGTCTGTATGTATGTGCGTGTGAGTGTCTGTGTGTGTGTGTGAGGGTCTGTGTGTGTGTGTGTGTGTGTGTGAGTGTCTGTGTGTGTGTGTGTGTGTGTGTGCCTTACCCTGCTGGAACCTGGCTCATGTTTCTGATCAAGGGTGAGGAAGCAACAGTCAGATCCCTGGCTGATTTGTACCCCCTCACTCCTCAGGCAGTCTCGTGCCACCCCGTCCCCTCCCCTGTAACCCCCAGGGCCTGCTGATGGATACGGTTAACCTGATTGAAAATCCAAATGTTTGACTGCACAAACATGGTCTCCGAATAAAAGGGGGCACCAGTTTAAGATTGAGATGAGGAGGAATTTCTTCTCTCTGAGGGTTGAGAGTCATAGAGATGTACAGCACAGAAACAGACCCTTCGGCCCGACCCATCCATGCTGACCAGATATCCCAATCCAATCTAGTCCCACCTGCCAGTGCCCGGCCCATATCCCTCCAAGTCTTTGGAATTTCTTGCAAAAGATAGCTGTGGGAGTAGAGGCTGAGATGGATAGATTCTCGATCAGTCAGGGAAAAGGCAGGAACGTGGGAGTGAGGATCAGCCGTGATCCGACTGGATACCGGAGCTGGCTCAGGGGATCAAACAGCCTCTTCCTGTTGCTGTTTTTGGTGACTTTATAATCTTAAACAGTTTGCCATTTCGACTCTTTCATAACAACATCCCGTTAGTCTATCGGCCAGTTTTTAACAAGCATCCAGGTTAGAATCAGGAGTCAGCCATTCGGAACACCCTTTACTTTTAAAGAGTGACCCTCTGGGATCTCCTACAAGGGCAAAAACCTTCCCTTGTCTTTCACAGCCCTGTCCAGCTCCCTCAGTATCATAAGAGTGAGATCGCCACTCATTCTCCTCAATCCCAATGGATGGAGGCCCAGCTGATCCAAACCTTCCCCACATTTCCTCACCAGCTTTTTGGAGAAGGGAAAAAACAGATTTCATCTACTCCTTCAGATCTCCCAAAGTCTTTTTTTTGACATTTGGTTCCAAACTAGCTTGGTATCATTAGCAAACATAGATCCACAATCTTTTTTAAATAAAGTGGAAAATGGAGTACGTATCTTGGAACACGGACGGCAATATTCAATTGCAATTAACATCTGGGTTTTGGCCGGTTAATGCGAGGACTGACCGCGAAGTTACCCAGTGTTAACCAGGTGAGCAAAGGGGCTGCCTGAAACTACATTCATAACTGAAGCTGTTGAAAGCATGACAATGTGTGAGAGGGGATCAGTCCATATTGTGAATTCCAGCCACTGCCAGGATAAGGAGCTCTCCAAATGGACTGAGAACAGCCTATGGACTTCCCTCAGACTTAGACATTTCTTGTTGGAAGTTCATTCATGGGATGTTGCCCTTGCTGGCTGGGCCAGTATTTGTCCCCTGTCCCTATTCGCCTCCTCGGTGGGAGTGAGCTCCTTTCCTGAACCACCGCTGTCTACGAATCACATTGCCCTTACGGAGGGAATTCCACCGTTTTGAGGGACACTGAAGGAACAGCGATATAGTTTTGAGTTAGGGTAGTGAGTGGCTTGGAGGGGAACTTGAAAGGGGGGTGGTGTCCCAATGTCCTCATGCCTCCCCTACACATTAACAACACAGAGGGGGAACGAGTGGAGAGTGTCAAGCTCCTGGGAGTGGTCATCAGCAACAGGCTTTCTTGGACCCTTCATGTGAATGCACCGGTTACAAAGGCCCAACAACGTCTCTCCTTCCTCAGGGAGCTGAGGGAATTTGCCATGGTGGTGAATGCCCTTACCCACTTTTATAGGTGTGCCATCAAGAGCACTCTGTCTGGATGTGTCACTACCTGGGATGGCCACTGTACCATTCAGGATCGGAGACGGTTACAGAGAGGGGTGAACCCAGCCCGGACAATCACAAAGACCAACCTCCCATCGAGAGAATCCATCTCCCAGGCCCGCTGTCAGGGAAAGGCCGCCAGCATTCTCAAAGATCCATCCCACCCTGGCAATGTTTTTCTACACCCTCTACCATCGGGGAGAAGGTACAGAAGCCTGAACACACACACACACACACACACACACACACACACACACCAGCCGGTTTCACAACAGGTTCTACCCTACTGTTGTTAGAATACTGAATGGACTCCTACCATTCGCCTGTCCCTGTGTTTTTGTTTTGGCTGCTGTTTACCTGTTATTTACTTATCCAAGCTACCTAACTCTGTGACCTGCCGGTATTGCTCACTAGACAAAGCTTTTCACTGTGTCTCGGTTCACGTGATAATAAATTCAATTCCATTCAGTTCAATATACCGCCCTTGTCCTACCAGATGGAAGTGGTCGTGGGTTTGGAAGGTGCTGCCTGGGGGACATTAATGATTTGTCTGGAGGATAGCAGCCCTGGAAACTGCACTGAGGACGCGGGGAGCTTTGGCTGGACCTCAATCAGGGTTCAAACCTTCAAAAATCCAGATGGTGATGGAAGGAGGGAAGAGAGAGGCACTCCGCAGGCTCGGTGTCCAAAGAAACATAGAAACTCAGAAACCAGCAGCAGAACTGCGCCGTCGCGGAGTCACACACGGAGACCCTCTGATCCAACTCGTCCACATGAACCAGATTTCCCAAACAAAACCAGCCCCATTTCTCTCTGAACCTTTCCTGTACATGTACCTGTCCAAATATATTCTAAATGGTGTAACTGGCCCTGCACTGGCCACTTCCTCTGGCACCAGTTCATGCCACCTACAGCCCACCCTCTGTGGTTGCCCCTTTCTCCTCTCACCTTGACAACATGCCCCCTAGTTTTGAACTCCCACCCTCCCACCCTAGGGAAAAGACCCTTGCTATTCACCTTGTATGCCCCTCATGATTTTATAAGCCTCTATAAGGTCACACCTCAGCCTCCTGTACTGCAGTGAAAAACATCGTGGTTAATCTTTTCGATACCCTCCCCTACAATATCCTTCCTCTAGCAGGGCGACCATTAATGCACACAGTACTGTAAAAATGGCTTCATCAATGTCCTGCACAACCTTAACATGACGTCCAAATACTCAGTGGTGTGGGCAATGAAGGCAACATTGCCATCCCTTCAAGCCTGGGTTAGAGTGGTGCTGGAAAAGCACAGCAGGACAGGCAGCAGCCGAGGAGCAGGGAAACCGACGTTTTGGGCAGAGCCCCTTCATCCCTTCAAGCCTGGTCTGTCACTCAATATGGGTCCTGGCTGTTCATCCAACTTTGTGCCCTGATCATACATCCTCCCCTTTGATCCCTTCAGCCAGAAGGACGATGGCTAATTCCTTCCTGAGAACTTCCAATGTTCTGGCCTTGACCGCGCTCTGCAGCAGAGAATTCCACTGGTGGGACAGTGGCTCAGCGCTGCAGCCTCACAGCGCCAAAAACATGGGTTCGATTCTAGCCTCGGGTGACTGTGTGGAGTTTGCACATTCTCCCCATTCACGGATGTGCAGGTTAGGGTGGATTGGCCGTGCTAAATTACCCCATAGTGTTCAGGGATGTGTAGGTTAGGGTGGATTGGCCATGCTAAATTACCCCATAGTGTTCACGGATGTGTGGGTTAGGGTGGATTGGCCATGCTAAATTACCCCATAGTGTTCAGGGATGTGTAGGTTAGGGTGGATTGGCCATGCTAAATTACCCCATAGTGTTCACGGATGTGTGGGTTAGGGTGGATTGGCCATGCTAAATTACCCCATAGTGTTCAGGGATGTGTGGGTTAGGGTGGATTGGCCATGCTAAATTACCCCATAGTGTTCAGGGATGTGTAGGTTAGGGTGGATTGGCCATGCTAAATTGCCCCATAGTGTTCAGGGATGTGTAGGTTAGGGTGGATTGGCCATGCTAAATTACCCCATAGTGTTCAGGGATGTGTAGGTTAGGGTGGATTGGCCATGCTAAATTACCCCATAGTGTTCAGGGACGTGTGGGTTAGGGTGGATTGGCCGTGATAAATTACCCCATAGTGTTCAGGGATGTGTAGGTTAGGGTGGATTGGCCGTGCTAAATTACCCCATAGTGTTCAGGGATGTGTAGGTTAGGGTGGATTGGCCGTGCTAAATTACCCCATAGTGTTCAGGGACGTGTGGGTTAGGGTGGATTGGCCGTGATAAATTACCCCATAGTGTTCAGGGATGTGTAGGTTAGGGTGGATTGGCCGTGCTAAATTACCCCATAGTGTTCAGGGATGTGTAGGTTAGGGTGGATTGGCCGTGCTAAATTACCCCATAGTGTTCAGGGATGTGTAGGTTAGGGTGGATTGGCCATGCTAAATTACCCCATAGTGTTCAGGGATGTGTAGGTTAGGGTGGATTGGCCATGCTAAATTGCCCCATAGTGTTCAGGGATGTGTAGGTTAGGGTGGATTGGCCATGCTAAATTACCCCATAGTGTTCAGGGATGTGTGGGTTAGGGTGGATTGGCCATGCTAAATTACCCCATAGTGTTCAGGGATGTGTAGGTTAGGGTGGATTGGCCATGCTAAATTACCCCATAGTGTTCAGGGATGTGTAGGTTAGGGTGGATTGGCCATGCTAAATTACCCCATAGTGTTCAGGGATGTGTAGGTTAGGGTGGATTGGCCGTGATAAATTACCCCATAGTGTTCAGGGATGTGTAGGTTAGGGTGGATTGGCCGTGCTAAATTACCCCATAGTGTTCAGGGATGTGTAGGTTAGGGTGGATTGGCCGTGCTAAATTACCCCATAGTGTTCAGGGATGTGTAGGTTAGGGTGGATTGGCCGTGCTAAATTACCCCATAGTGTTCAGGGATGTGTAGGTTAGGGTGGATTGGCCGTGCTAAATTACCCCATAGTGTTCAGGGATGTGTAGGTTAGGGTGAGTTGGCCATGCTAAATTACCCCATAGTGTTCAGGGATGTGTAGGTTAGGGTGGATTGTCCGTGCTAAATTACCCCATAGTGTTCAGGGATGTGTAGGTTAGGGTGGATTGGCCGTGCTAAATTACCCCATAGTGTTCAGGGATGTGTAGGTTAGGGTGGATTGGCCGTGCTAAATTACCCCATAGTGTTCAGGGATGTGTAGGTTAGGGTGAGTTGGCCGTGCTAAATTACCCCATAGTGTTCAGGGATGTGTAGGTTAGGGTGAGTTGGCCATGCTAAATTACCCCATAGTGTTCAGGGACGTGTGGGTTAGGGTGGATTGGCCGTGATAAATTACCCCATAGTGTTCAGGGATGTGTAGGTTAGGGTGGATTGGCCGTGCTAAATTACCCCATAGTGTTCAGGGACGTGTGGGTTAGGGTGGATTGGCCGTGATAAATTACCCCATAGTGTTCAGGGATGTGTAGGTTAGGGTGGATTGGCCGTGCTAAATTACCCCATAGTGTTCAGGGATGTGTAGGTTAGGGTGGATTGGCCGTGCTAAATTACCCCATAGTGTTCAGGGACGTGTGGGTTAGGGTGGATTGGCCGTGATAAATTACCCCATAGTGTTCAGGGATGTGTAGGTTAGGGTGGATTGGCCGTGCTAAATTACCCCATAGTGTTCAGGGATGTGTAGGTTAGGGTGGATTGGCCGTGCTAAATTACCCCATAGTGTTCAGGGATGTGTAGGTTAGGGTGGATTGGCCATGCTAAATTACCCCATAGTGTTCAGGGATGTGTAGGTTAGGGTGGATTGGCCATGCTAAATTGCCCCATAGTGTTCAGGGATGTGTAGGTTAGGGTGGATTGGCCATGCTAAATTACCCCATAGTGTTCAGGGAGGTGTGGGTTAGGGTGGATTGGCCATGCTAAATTACCCCATAGTGTTCAGGGATGTGTAGGTTAGGGTGGATTGGCCATGCTAAATTACCCCATAGTGTTCAGGGATGTGTAGGTTAGGGTGGATTGGCCATGCTAAATTACCCCATAGTGTTCAGGGATGTGTAGGTTAGGGTGGATTGGCCGTGATAAATTACCCCATAGTGTTCAGGGATGTGTAGGTTAGGGTGGATTGGCCGTGCTAAATTACCCCATAGTGTTCAGGGATGTGTAGGTTAGGGTGGATTGGCCGTGCTAAATTACCCCATAGTGTTCAGGGATGTGTAGGTTAGGGTGGATTGGCCGTGCTAAATTACCCCATAGTGTTCAGGGATGTGTAGGTTAGGGTGGATTGTCCGTGCTAAATTACCCCATAGTGTTCAGGGATGTGTAGGTTAGGGTGGATTGGCCGTGCTAAATTACCCCATAGTGTTCAGGGATGTGTAGGTTAGGGTGGATTGGCCGTGCTAAATTACCCCATAGTGTTCAGGGATGTGTAGGTTAGGGTGGATTGGCCGTGCTAAATTACCCCATAGTGTTCAGGGATGTGTAGGTTAGGGTGAGTTGGCCATGCTAAATTACCCCATAGTGTTCAGGGATGTGCAGGTTAGGGTGAGTTCGCCATGCTAAATTACCCCATAGTGTTCAGGGACGTGTAGGTTAGGGTGGATTGGCCATGCTAAATTACCCCATAGTGTTCAGGGATGTGTAGGTTAGGGTGGATTGGCCGTGCTAAATTACCCCATAGTGTTCAGGGATGTGTAGGTTAGGGTGGATTGTCCGTGCTAAATTGCCCCATAGTGTTCAGGGATGTGTAGGTTAGGGTGGATTGGCCGTGCTAAATTACCCCATAGTGTTCAGGGATGTGTAGGTTAGGGTGGATTGGCCGTGCTAAATTACCCCATAGTGTTCAGGGATGTGTAGGTTAGGGTGGATTGGCCGTGCTAAATTACCCCATAGTGTTCAGGGATGTGTAGGTTAGGGTGGATTGGCCATGCTAAATTACCCCATAGTGTTCAGGGATGTGTAGGTTAGGGTGGATTGGCCATGCTAAATTACCCCATAGTGTTCAGGGATGTGTAGGTTAGGGTGGATTGGCCATGCTAAATTACCCATAGTGTTCAGGGATGTGTAGGTTAGGGTGAGTTGGCCATGCTAAATTACCCCATAGTGTTCAGGGATGTGTAGGTTAGGGTGAGTTGGCCATGCTAAATTACCCCATAGTGTTCAGGGATGTGTAGGTTAGGGTGAGTTGGCCATGCTAAATTACCCCATAGTGTTCAGGGATGTGTAGGTTAGGGTGGATTGGCCGTGCTAAATTACCCCATAGTGTTCAGGGATGTGTAGGTTAGGGTGGATTGGCCGTGCTAAATTACCCCATAGTGTTCAGGGATGTGTAGGTTAGGGTGGGTTGGCCATGCTAAATTGCCCCATAGTGTTCAGGGATGTGTAGGTTAGGGTGAGTTCGCCATGGGAAATTGCCCCATAGTGTTAGGTACATTTGTCATCTGTAAATATAAGATAGGGGAACGGGTCTGGGTGGGTTACTCTTCAGAGGGTCAGTGTGGACTTGTTGGGCCGAAGGGCCTGTTTCCACACTTTCGGGAATCCCTGATGAAGGGCTTTTGCCCAAAATGTTGATTCTCCTGCTCCTCGGTTGCTGCCTGACCTGCTGTGCTTTTCCAGCACCACTCTGACCTAGACCCTGATGTCCATCACCTGCAATCCTCACTTCTGCCCTGTCGGGGAACCTCAGCCAGGCTCCGGGTGCAGACATTTGTTCCTCATCAGACACTCAGCACAAGGTGGGGGGGGGGGGATATCCCCTGCATCCCCTGCCCATAGGGAGGTAGGTGTGTGGAGATGGATGTGGGGGGGGGGTGGTGTATCAATGGAGGAGGATATTGCCAGCTACCATGCCCACCCTTCAGCACCATCAGACTCACCAGGTAGATGGGACTGGACAGAAACGCCCCGGCCACTCCAGCCAGTGCCCCTGACAGGGTGCACCTGGTGCCGCTGATCCTGCCATCCTGGGTGGAGGTGTACCCAGCGTCCTCGATCACCGAGTAGGTGCCCAGGCGGATGCCATTCATGCAGAACTGGTAGAGCAGGGCGGGCAGGAGCCCCCTCTGCAGGGCTGGCCAGCCGTCCGCCCTGCAGATGGTGTAGGTGGCGTGGAAGACGTTGCGGTAGTGCCGGGGGTAGGAGCCCCGGGGCCGCAGCTCGCCCTGCAGCTGCATCCGCGTCTTCACCACCTCCAGCGGGTTGGTGAACACACAGGCTCCGCAGGCGGCCACTCCGGCCATCAGGAACTCCATCTCCCTCACGCCGCCGGCTGCTGCTGCTGCTGCTGGGGGGGGGGAGAGGGGGGTAAGGCGGCCGGCGCATGGGCTTCGGGGGAAGCCTCAGCCCGGCCGGGGGCTGCTGCTGCTGCTGGAGGCGGAGGGGGGAATGCGGAGCCCGGTGCTGAGTGCTGCTCTCCCCCTGACACACACACACAGGGAGAGGGAGAGGGAGAGGGCGGGCGGTAGGACCCGGCCGCTGTCACTCAGCCCCGGCACCGTTACCATGGAGACCGTGTATCAATGTGTGAGGTGGCCGCGAGCTCCATTCACTCACTCACTCACTCACTCAGTGTCAGCGCTGCATTGATATAGCCGCCTGTCGCCGGCGCTGCCTCACACACCAGCAGCTGGGCTCCTCTCAGCAGGCCGTTCAGCCCCCTCTTAAAGGGCACTCAGCCCCTCTACAGGAACAGCAAAGGCCACTCAACCCGTCTATAGGAACAGCAAAGGCCACTCAGCCCCTCTGCAGGAACAGCAAAGGCCACTCAGCCCCTCTACAGGAACAGCAAAGGCCACTCAGCCCCTCTGCAGGAACAGCAAAGGCCACTCAGCCTATCTACAGGAACAGCAAAGGCCACTCAGCCCCTCTGCAGGAACAAGCAAAGGCCACTCAACCCATCTACAGGAACAGCAAAGGCCACTCAGCCCCTCTACAGGAACAGCAAAGGCCACTCAGCCCCTCTGCAGGAACAAGCAAAGGCCACTCAACCCATCTACAGGAACAGCAAAGGCCACTCAGCCCCTCTGCAGGAACAGCAAAGGCCACTCAGCCCCTCTACAGGAACAAGCAAAGGCCACTCAGCCCCTCTGCAGGAACAAGCAAAGGCCACTCAGCCCCTCTACAGGAACAGCAAAGGCCACTCAGCCCCTCTGCAGGAACAGCAAAGGCCACTCAGCCCCTCTACAGGAACAGCAAAGGCCACTCAGCCCCTCTGCAGGAACAAGCAAAGGCCACTCAACCCATCTACAGGAACAGCAAAGGCCACTCAGCCCCTCTGCAGGAACAGCAAAGGCCACTCAGCCCCTCTACAGGAACAGCAAAGGCCACTCAGCCCCTCTGCAGGAACAAGCAAAGGCCACTCAACCCATCTACAGGAACAGCAAAGGCCACTCAGCCCCTCTGCAGGAACAGCAAAGGCCACTCAGCCCCTCTACAGGAACAGCAAAGGCCACTCAGCCCCTCTGCAGGAACAGCAAAGGCCACTCAACCCATCTACAGGAACAGCAAAGGCCACTCAGCCCCTCTACAGGAACAGCAAAGGCCACTCAGCTCCTCTGCAGGAACAGCAAAGGCCACTCAGCCCCTCTACAGGAACAGCAAAGGCCACTCAGCCCCTCTGCAGGAACAAGCAAAGGCCACTCAACCCATCTACAGGAACAGCAAAGGCCACTCAGCCCCTCTACAGGAACAGCAAAGGCCACTCAGCCCCTCTACAGGAACAGCAAAGGCCACTCAGCCCCTCTGCAGGAACAAGCAAAGGCCACTCAACCCATCTACAGGAACAGCAAAGGCCACTCAGCCCCTCTACAGGAACAGCAAAGGCCACTCAGCTCCTCTGCAGGAACAGCAAAAGCCACTCAGCCCCTCTACAGGAACAGCAAAGGCCACTCAGCCCCTCTGCAGGAACAAGCAAAGGCCACTCAACCCATCTACAGGAACAGCAAAGGCCACTCAGCCCCTCTGCAAGAACAGCAAAGGTCCCAAAGGAGCCTTCCACATCCATCAAAGTTTTACCTGCACATCCACCAATATCATTTATTGTATCCGTTGCTCCCCATGCGGTCTCCTCTACATTGGGGAGACTGGGCGCCTCCTAGCAGAGCGCTTCAGGGAACATCTCCAGGACACCCACACCAATCAACCACACCGCCCTGTGGCACAACATTTCAACTCCCCCTCCCACTCTGCCGAGGACATGGAGGTCCTGGGCCTCCTTCACCGCCGCTCCCTCACCACCAGACGCCTGGAGGAAGAACGCCTCATCTTCCGCCTCGGAACACTTCAACCCCAGGGCATCAATGTGGACTTCAACAGTTTCCTCATTTTCCCTTCCCCCACCTCACTCCAACCCCAACCTTCCAACTTGGCACTGCCCTCACGACCAGTCCTACCTGCCAATCTTCCTTCCCACCTATCCGCTCACCCTCCCCTCTGATCTATCGCCTTTTCCCCCACCTCCATCCACCCATTGCACTCTCATCTACCTTCTCCCCAGCCCCACTCCCCCTCCCATTTATCTCCCCACCCCCTCGGCTCAGAGCCTCATTCCTGATGAAGGGCTCTTGCCTGAAATGGCAAGTCTCCTGCTCCTCAGATGTGGCCTGACCTGCTGGGCTTTTCCAGCACCACCCTCTCGACTCCTTAGAACACTAGCCTGGGCCACTGGGTTACTAGCCTGACGCATTCACACAGCGAGTCCCTGGAGCCGCACTATAGGAGGGATGTGGAGGTGTCAGAGAGGGCGCTTGCAAAGGTAAAGGAGAACGGTTCCAGGGATAAGGAGCTGCAGTGACCAGGATAGTTTGGAGAAGCTAGCTGCGATTTTCTCGGAGGTGAGGAGTTCGAGAGGAGACTTGATCGAGGGGTTCAGCATCAGGATGGGTCTGGACAGAATAGAGAGGAAGGCACTGCTCCCGTTCTGGGGTGGATCGAAAGTTGTGTGAAACTTGAAAGGGTTCAGAAAAGTTTTACAAGGATTTTATGGGTGGCTCGGTGGTTAGCACTGCTGCCTCACAGCGCCAGAGACCCGGGTTCGATTCCCGCCTCAGTATGGAGTTTGTACATTCTCCCCGTGTCTGCGTGGGTTTCTTCCGGGTGCTTCGGTTTCCTCCCACACTTGAACGATATGCAGGTTAGGGTAAATTGGCCATGCTCAATTGCCTGTAGTGTTCAGTGTAGGGGAATGGGTCTGGGTGGGTTGTTTTTGGAGGGTCAGTGTGGACTTGTTGGGCCGAAGGGCCTGTTTCCATACTATAAGTCTAATCTGTTGCCGGGGTTGGAGGGTTTGAGCTACAGGGAGAGGCTGAACAGGCTGGGGCTGTTTTCCCTGGAGCGTCGGAGGCTGAGGGGTGACCTTATAGAGGTTTACAAAACCATGAGGGGCTTGGATAGGATAAATAGACAAAGTCTTTTCCCTGGGGCCAGGGAGTCCAGAACTAGAGGGCATAGGTTTAGGGTGAGAGGGGAAAGATATAAAAGAGACCTAAGGGGCAACTTTTTCACGCAGAGGGTGGTACGTGTATGGAATGAGCTGCCAGAGGATGTGGTGGAGGCTGGTACAATTGCAACATTTAAGAGGCATTTGGATGGGTATATGAATAGGAAGGGTTTGGAGGGATATGGGCTGGGTGCTGGCAGGTGGGACTAGATTAGGTTGGGATATCTGGTCGGCATGGACAGGTTGGACCGAAGGATCTGCTTCCATGCTGTACATCTCTAAGACTTTGTGTGGAGGGGCCGGTGTTGGACTGGGGTGGACAAAGTTAAAATTCACACAACACCAGGTTATAGTCCAACAGGTTTAATAGTACAAACTTTTGGAGTGCAGCTCCTTTGCCAGGAAACTTGTGGAGCAGAATCATAAAACACATAATTTATAATAAATGATCATAGTTCCATACAACTGATGCGATATATTGAACAAATCTAGATTGCTGTTAAGTCTTTCATCTTTTAGAATGGGTTGCAGGTTTTGATTCATTAATATGTAAATCTCAGAACTTCTTTCAAGCCACATTCCTAAGATAACTTAGCGGTTTTTTTTTAAGCGTGCTTGATCTGAATCATAGAATCATGGTTACGGCACAAGGGCAGGCCATTGGGACGATTGGGTCCAGGCTGGTTTGGAGTCCATCTCTCCCATCATCTAGAAAATCATTCATCTTTCCATAATGGTCCAATTCTCTTGAGAAGGTCTCGGTTGAACCTGCCTCTACCGCACTCTCCAGAGCACTCCAGATCCCGCGCACTCGCTGTCTGGAACGATGTCATCACTGCTTCTCTTACCCAGTCCCTTCAATCTGAGTTCCTCTTGTTATACAGTTATAGAGTTATAGAGATGTACAGCACGGAAACAGACCCTTCGGTCCGACCCATCCATGCCGACCAGATATCCCAACCCAATCTAGTCCCACCTGCCAGCACCCGGCCCATATCCCTCCAAACCCTTCCTATTCATATACCCATCCAAATGCCTCTTAAATGCTGTAATTGTACCAGCCTCCACCACTTCCTCTGGCAGCTCATTCCACACACGTACCACCCTCTGTGTGAAAAAGTTGCCCCTTATGTCCCTTTTGGGGTGAGCCCCTCTCACCCTAAACCTACGCCCTCTAGTTCTGGACTCCCTCACCCCAGGGAAAATACCTTGTCTATTTATCCTATTCAAGCCCTTCATAATTTTGTAAACCTCTATAAGGTCACCCCTCAGCCTCTGATGCTCCAGGGAAAACAGCCCCAGCCTGTTCAGCCTCTCCCTGTAGCTCAGATCCTCCAACCCTGGCAACATCCTTGTAAATCTTTTTCTGAACCCTTTCAAGTTTCACAACATCTTTTCGATAGGAAGGAGACCAGAATTGCACGCAATTTCTCCACATCTGCCAACTTCTGAGGGAGAGAATTCCAAAGTCAGGCAACAGTCTGAAACAGACCTCCCGAGGTGTTCATGGAAGTTTCTCCTTGTCTCTGTCCTGAAAGAGTGACCCCTAATTTTAAAACAGTGCCCCCTAGTACTGGATTCTCGCACAAGAGGAAACAGTGTTCCCATGTCCTCTATTTGTGTCCAGCATCTTATACACTTCAATCAAGTCACCTCTCACTCTTCCGAAGCCAAGTAGAAACATACCCAGTCTGTGTAATCTCATGAAATAGGCAGGAAGATTGTGGGTCAAAATTGTAGGAAAAAGGCACAAAGTCCACAGAGCTGAAAATGTGTTGCTGGAAAAGCTCAGCAGGTCAGGCAGCATCCAAGGAACAGGAGAATTGACGTTTTGGGCAAAGTCCACAGATCAAAGTTCAAACCAAAAGGAGTAAAAGGAGGTGACCGGTTCACAGTCCCTCTTCGGTTTTGGCTCTGATATCATGCTGTTGTTGATTTCCTGATTCAGTAGCTGATCAGCTGAACCTAAGTGTTGGAGGAATTATCAGTTTTTTGTTTTTTTCAAATCTTTGAGTGTTATTTTATTCACATGCAGCAAGAAAGAGGGAGAGAGAGAGAGAAAGCAATTTTGCTTGCTGGCAGGGTTGTAAGTGTAATGCTTTCTCTCTCTTTTCAATACTGTGATAAACTGTCACTTATAATGACTCCAAACTCTCTTGATGTGTGGTTACTTTTATTTTATAGGACACCTGCATGACTCGCAAAATCTACTTCCAGTGACAGAAATTGCCCAGTTCCATTTTTACTTTGCCTGGTAAATAAACATATGCAATGATTCAAACGTACGTTTTCTGGTTTGTACTTCGGAGTAAATTATGTCTCGCACTTACATTCTCTGAAATAAGGAGACCAATATTGCACGCAGTATTCGAACATGTGGTCTCACCAGTGCCCGAAGTAACAGAAACATAACGTCCTCACCTTTATGTTCAATTCCTCTCATAATAAAAAGAAAACATCTCATTTGCCTTCTGAACTGTATGTCCTCACTCCTTCTGCACCCCACAATTGTGCAGCTTTCCTTCACTGGATGATACTCAGTTTTGTTTCACTCTTTCTGCCAAATTGAACCACCTCACATTTTCCCACATTATAGTCTGTCTGCCAGCTCAGTCAACCCAATATAAATTTAGATTAAATTCCCTACAGTATGTAGGGACAAGCCCTCCAGCCCAACACCAACCCTCCGAAGACTAACCCACCCAGACCTATTCCCCTACCCTATATTTATCCCCGACTAATGCATCTAAAACTCTGGACAATTTAGCATGGCTAATTCACCCTGACCTGCACATCTTTGGATTGTGGGAGGAAACCCACACAGACATGGGGGGAATGTGCAAACTCCACACAGACAGGTGCTGGGATCGGACCCAGGTTCCTGGTGCTGTGAGGTAGCAGTGCTAGCTAATGTGCCACCCACAGTCTGCACCCTTGTTATGTCATCTTCCCAACATACTTTCCTACCAATCTCTGCATTACGTTGAAAGGCATGTAATTAGTAGATCTTAATTTTTTAAGGAGCTTTGATTTTATATTTGTGGCATATGGGAATTGGTCTATTTTTGTGAAGTGATTTCAAAACCATCAGTCTTCCTGGAAGCATTACTTTGAAACAGTTGGTGTTGAGGAGCAGGTGACCTCTCAGAGTGTGAATGGAAGTTTGTTTGTATTGTAGGTGTTTGTGACTGAAGAGAGAAAATGTTGAAAGACTTGCTTCTGACTTCAGAATAATCAAGGACTGACTTTGATTATAGATAAAAGAGATTGATCATTCAGGGAAGTTAAGGGAAATAATTTACTCGATAAAAAAGCTTAGTTTGTAAAACTCCCCAGAGCATTTGATTAGAAACCTACAAAGAGTACATTACATTGCAGTACAGGCCCTTCGGCCCTCGATGTTGCACCGACCTGTAGAACACAATCTGAAGCCCATCTAACCTACACTATTGCATTATCATCCATCTGTCTATCCAATTACCAGTTAAATGCCCTTAAAGTTGGCGAGTCTACTGCTGTTGCAAGCAGGGCATTCCACACCCCTACTACTCTCTGAGTAAAGAAACTACTTCTGACATCTGTCCTATATCTATCACCCCTCAATTTAAAGCTATGTTCCCTCGTGCTAACCATCACCATCTGAGGAGAAAGGCTCTCACTGTCCACTCTACATGGATTATTCAAAGCTGAGAAAATATAATCTTTCAGTTGTGTGAGAAGTTAAAGATGACGGGCTCAGTGGTTACACTGCTGCCTCCCAGCGCAAGGGACCCCGGTTCGATTCCTGCCTCGGGCGACCTGTCTGTGTGGAGTTTGCACATTCTCCCCGTGTCTGTGTGGGTTCCTCCCTCAATCCAAAGATGTGTATGTCAGGTGAATTGCCCATAGTGTTCGGTGCATTAGTTGGGGGTAAATATAGGGTAGGGGAATGGGTCTGGGTAGGTTAGTCTTCGGAGGGTCGGTATGGACTTGTTGGGCTGAAGGGCCTGTTTCCACACTGTAGGGAATCTTTAAAAAAAGGTATCACAGCTCGGACTGAGAAGAACTGTTCAGTCTGTGAAAGCGAAATCTTTGGAATGTTGAGGAGTTATAAAGTGATGATTCTGAGGAGTGGGCGGGGTTTCTCTAATACCATTAGTTTCAAAATATCTTAAATGGTCTTGCATGTCGATTTTTTTTGTTTTATCTTTCTTTCGTGTCTTATTGTTAAAGCCAAATTCATAAACTTGCCTGCTTATGTTTCAATGAAAGCAAATCAAAACCATTCTGTCCAATCAGACTTCATTCTGGTACCTGACCTGTCCAGTAATAACATCAGCTGGGACCGGAACAGTATCATCAGCAAATTTAAACACCCTGCCTTTTCTCATCTCATTGATGTAACTTGAGACCTCAGCACAGACTTGATGTACAGTCCACCAGCCCCTTAAAGATAAAAGGGTAGAGTGGATGAGATGGTTAAGAAGGTGGATAGGATACTTACCTTTATTAGCAAAGGCATAAGGTTTAAGAGCTGGGATGGTATTCTGAATCTGTGCAAAATGTTGGTTTGACCACAGCTAGAGTTTTGTGTGCAGTTCCGGATTCCACGTCATAGGAGGGACGTGACAGCCCTGGAGAGGGTGCAAACAAGGATTATCAGGATATTGCCTGGGTAAAGGGTTTCAGTTCATAGAATCATACTGTAGGGAAGAGGCTCACACCCCGTACTGCCAACGTAACACTAAATCTACACCAGCCACACTTTCCAGCACTTGGCCCGTCCCCTTGAATGACATTTGAAGTGCCCAGCCTTTAAAGGTCACCAGTGCCCTGTATAACAGAAACATAACATCCTTTTGTGGGTGGCACGGTGGCTCAGTGGTTAGCACTGCTGCCTCACGGTCCCAGGTTCGATTCCAGCCTCAGGCGACTGACTGTGTGGAGTTTGCACACTCTCCCTGTGTCTGCGTGAGTTTCCTCCGGTTTCCTCCCACAGTCCAAAGATGTGCAGGTCAGGTAGATTGGCCATGCTAAATTGTTCCATAGTGTTAGGTACGTTAGTCAGAGGGATATGGGTCTGGGTGGGGTTACTCTTCAGAGGGTCGGTGTGGGCTTGTTGGGCCGAAGGTCCTGTTTCCACACTGTAGGGAATCTAATCACCTTAATGTTCAATTCCTCTTGTAATAAAAGTTTTAAAGATTATGAGGTATCAACTAATTTCCAAGGCAGTGTACTCCAGACACCCTCTGGCTGAAAAAGATTTTCCACAAATCCCCTCTCAACTTTCACTTTATAATTCTATCCCCTTGTTCCTGAGCCTTTGACGCAGAGGGGCAGCTGCTTTCTATCCACCCTGTCCATGTCCCTGTAAATGTTGTCAGAAAGCTAGTCCCTTGTTTTTTCTGGAAGCTGTACCTTGGTTCAAGGCGACTCTGTCCTTGATTTTTTTTTCCAGAGGGGCAATAAACCAGGCCGGGCTCCGATCAGTCTGATTTGGTCCAGAGATGAAAAGGATTTTGAGAGGCCCTTCGTTGATATGTGAACAGATGAGAGTTCAGGCCACAGTGGTCATGTTTTAGAAGTGACCTGTATAAAGAGAGGGGAGCGGTCAGCTCTCTCGCTGAGTTTAGATCGGAGTGGTGCTGGAAAAACACAGCAGGTCAGGCAGCATCCGAGGGGCAGGAGAATCACCTGAGTCTGAATACAGGGCCATCCATCTCAGTCAGGTCGGAATAAATCCTGTCAGGAATTCAGGCGAAACATCTTCACCCAGAGAGTGGGAAGAATGCGGAAAGTCACTCCCACACGGATCGCTCGAGGGGATTGGTCATAACACTTTGAAGAGAGAACATTTCCTGCAAAGGTGTCAGAAATCTGAAATTAAAGCAGTTAATAATGGAAACATTCCGCAGGTCAGGCAGTATCCGGGACAAAAGAAACAGGAAATAATATTTCAGAGCTGTCAATGCAGACATTGTGTAAATGAGGAAGGTTTTACGTGTGAAGGGAGTGGGGAAGGGTGGAGGAGAGGAGAGATTAAATGACAGGAGAGTTGGTGGGGCAGAGGGAGCGGCTACATTCTGGGTAATGTAACAGATGAGTTACATGGAAGGGAGACTGAATGACAGAGGTGCTTCACCAGCCTATGTCTGAGACGTTATTGCTCTTCCATTTTGAGAGATTAACAGAGAAGCTTATCACTCACGGTAGCCAGAGGAATTGACTGAGGCTGACAGGCAGGATAGGTGGGGGTGTTAGATCTTGGCTGGGGATTGATACCAGATCGTCCCAGATCTTTCTCACATGGAGTGAGACAGAACAAACTGGAGAATCTGCTCCCACCACCATTCCAACCCCTAAAACCTCTCTGTCTCCTTTCTCTGTCTCTTTCTGTTTCTGTTCCTCTCTCTCTTTCTCACACATCTCTCTCACCCACACTCATACAGTACAGAAAAGATGCCCTTCTACACATTGAGTCTACACTCTCACACCTCTCTGTGTGTCTGTCTGTCTGTCTCTCTCTCCCAGTGTCTCTCACATCTCCCTGTCTGTCTCTCTCTCTCTCCCAGTGTCTCTCACACCTCTCTGTCTGTCTGTCTGTCTCTCTCTCCCAGTGTCTCTCACACCTCTCTGTCTGTCTGTCTGTCTATCAGTCTATCTGTCGCTCTCTCTCTCCCCCCCCAGTGTCTCTCGCACCTCTCTGTCTGTCTGTCTGTCTGTCTCTCCCAGTGTCTCTCACACCTCTCTGTCTTCCTCCCTATCTCTGTCTCTAACACACACACACACACACACACACACACACACACTCTCTCACACTTCTCTTTCTCTCTCTGTTATTTTCTCTCTCCCTGTCTCTCGCACACACACACGTCTCTCTCTGGCTCTCTCTCTCTCTCTCACACTGTCTGTTTTTTTTCTCTGTGACTGTCTTTCTGACTTTGTCTTTCTCCCTGTTTCTCCCTCTCTCTCTCGTGCGCGCGCGCGCGCGCGCGCACACACACACACACACACACCTCCCTTTCTCTGTATCTTTGTCTCTCTGTCTTTCTCTCACTCTCCCCATCTCTCACACACACACATCTATCTGGTTTTCGCCTCTCTTTCTCCTCTCTGTCTATCTCTCTGTCTGTGGAGGGGAAGAGTGGCTCTGTTAATTAAGGATTATATGTGCACAGTTCAGAGGGATGACCTAAATTCTGGAAACCAGGATATTGAAACAGTCTGGGGAGAGATGAGGAATGATAAAAGTGAGAGGTCACTTGTGAGAACTGTGCACAGGTTCCATAACAGTGATATTATGATAGGACAGGATATCGAGAAGAAATAAAGGGGGCTTTACAAAATGGTACCATGATTATAACAGGGGATTTTAACTCTGCTTCCTCCACACAAATGCTGCCCAACCTGCTGAGTTTCTGAGCAATTTCTGTTTTTGTGCTTGATCAATGAGATAGGATAAATTACTAACCAAGTCGGGAAAGCTACCCCTGGATAGCCCAGTAATCGCTTTACAGGGCTAATGGTAAGATTCTTGACCATGTGGATGAGCAGAGAGATCTCGGTGTCCAGGTACAGAAATCCCTGAAAGTTGCCATCCAGGTTGATAGGGTTGTTAAAAAGGCATTCAGTGTGTTAGCTTTTATTGGGAGAGGGATCGAGTTTCAGAGCCACGAGGTCATATTACAGCTGTACAAAACTCTGGTGCGGCCGCACTTGGAGTATTGTGTACAGTTCTGGTCACTGCATTATAGGAAGGATGTGGAAGTTTTGGAAAGGGTTCGGAGGAGATTTACCAGGATGTTGCCTGATATGGAGGGAAGGTCTTATGAGGAAAGGCTGAGGGACTTGAGGCTGTTTTCATTAGAGAGAAGGGGGTTGAGAGGCGACTTAATTGAGACATACAAGATAATCAGAGGGTTAGAGAGAGTGGAGAGGGAGAGCCTTTTTCATCGGATAGTGATGGCTAGCACGAGGGGACATAGCTTTAAATTGAGGGGTGATAGATATAGGACAGATGTCAGAGGTAGGTTCTTTACTCAGAGAGTAGTAGGGGCATGGAGTGCACTGCCAGCAACAGTAGTCGACTCGCCAACTTTGAGGTTGTTAGATAAACATATGGATGATAACGGAATAGTGAAAGTTAGATGGGCTTCACAGGTCAGCGCAACATCGAGGGCCGAAGGGCCTATACTGCGCTGGAATGTTCAGTGTTCTATGTTCTACATACAGTTTTAAAGGAGAGAAAAATGTGGGTCTAAGACCGCTGTTTTGAATTATAAGGACATGCAAAAAGAACGACTCAAAGTGAACTGGGAATTTAGGTTGGGCCAGCGTTTAAGTGATTATTCTGGAAAATCAAAGATAGCATCAAACTGAGAGAGAAGTCGTTTAATGGTGCTGAGATGGGTGGCAGGTCAGAAGAATGGACAGAATATTGAAAGAATGGAAAGCATTACCAAAAGATTCATAAGGAGGGGGAAAACTAGAGAGCAAGGGAAATGTAGCCAAAAATGTGAAAATACAAAAACATTCTTCAGATATTTAAAAAGAAAAATAAGTGAACAAAGTAAGTCTTGGTCCTGGAGAAGATAGTTTGGGGAATTAGTAAGGAGAAGCCGATGAATTGAAGATATTTGGTGTTGTTCTTCACCAAAGAGGATACCAGTAACATTCCAGAAATTGCTGTGAATTGAAAGGGAGGGAGAAGCTCAAATAATTATAGTTACCAGGCAAGTAAGACCGCGTAAATTGTTGGAATTGCAAGTTATAGAGGCATAAGGTAAAACAGTCTATAAGCAGACCCTTCAGTTCAACCAGTCTATCATAGAATCCCGGCAGTGTGGGAACAGGCCATTCAGCATAACAACTCCACACAGACCCTCTGAAGAGAATCTCACCCAGATACAACCCCTGACCCTATTACTGGACATTTTTCCTGACTAACCTATACATCCCTGAACACTATGGGGTAATTTAGCATGGCCAATCCACCCTAACCTACACATCCCTGAAGACTATGGGGTAATTTAGCACGGCCAATCCACCCTAACCTACACATCCCTGAACACTATGGGGTAATTTAGCATGGCCAATCCACCCTAACCTACACATCCCTGAACACTATGGGGCAATTTAGCATGTTTCCTGAAGAAGGGCTTATGCCTGAAACGTAAATTCTTCTGCTCCTTGGATGCTGCCTGACCTGCTGTGCTTTTCCAGCAACACATTTTTCAGCTCTGATCTGCAGTCCTCACTTTCTCCTAGGCAATTTAATATGTCCAATCCACCCGAACCTGCACATCCCTGAACACCATTGGATAATTTAACATGGCCAATCCACCCTAAACTACACATCCCTGAACACTATGGGCAATTTAGCATGGCCAATCCACCCTAACCTACACATCCCTGAACATTATAGGGCAATTTAGCACGGCCAATCCACCCAAACCTGCACATCCCTGAACACTATGGGGTAATTTAGCATGGCCAATCCACCCTAACCAACACATCCCTGAACACTATGGGTAATTTAGCATGGCCATTCCATCCTAACCTACACATCCCTGAACACTATGGGGCAATTTAGCTTGGCCATTTCACCCTAACCTACACATCCCTGAACACTATGGACAATTTAGCATGGCCAATCACCCTAACCCACACATCCCTGGGCACTATGGGTAATTTAGCATGGCCAATCCACCCTAACCCACACATCCCTGAACATTATGGGTTATTTAGCATGGTCAGTCCACCCTAACCAACACACCCCTGAACACTATGCGGTAATTTAGCATGGCCAGTCCACCCTAACCTACACATCCCTGAACACTATTGGATAATTTAACATGGCCAATCCAACCTAAACTACACATCACTGAACGCTATGGGCAATTTAGCATGGCCAATCCACCCTAACCCACACATCCCTGAACACTATGGGGCAATTTAGCATGGCCAATCCACCCTAATCTACACATCCCTGAACACTATGGGGCAACTTAGCATGGCCAGTCCACCCTAACCTACACATCCCTGAACATTATGGGCAGTTTAGCATGGCCAATCCACCCTAACATCCACATCACTGAACACTATGCGGCAATTTAGCATGGCCAATCCACCCTAACCTACACATCCCTGAACACTATGGGACAATTCAGCACGGCCAGTCCACCCTAACCTACACATCCCTGAACATTATAGGGCAACTTAGCATGGCCAATCCAACCTAACCTGCACATCCCTGAACACTATGGGGTAATTTAGCATGGCCAATCCACCCTAACCAACACATCCCTGAACACTATGGGTAATTTAGCATGGCCAATCCATCCTAACCTACACATCCCTGAACACTATGGGGTAATTTAGCATGGCCAATCCACCCTAACCTACACATCCCTGAACACTATGTGGCAATTTAGTTGGCCATTTCACCCTAACCTACACATCCCTGAACAGTATGGACAATTTAGCATGGCCAATCACCCTAACCCACACATCCCTGAACACTATGGGTAATTTAGCATGGCCAATCCACCCTAACCCACACATCCCTGAACATTATGGGTTATTTAGCATGGCCAATCCACCCTAACCTACACATCCCTGAACACTATGGGGTAATTTAGCATGGCCAATCCACCCTAACCTACGCATCCCTGAACACTATGGGGCAATTTAGCATGGCCAATCCACCCTAATCTACACATCCCTGAACACTATGGGGCAACTTAGCATAGCCAGTCCACCCTAACCTACACATCCCTGAACACTATGGGGTAATTTAACATGGCCAATCCACCCTAACCTACACATCCCTGAACACTATGGGACAATTTAGCACGGCCAATCCACCCTAACCTACACATCCCTGAACACTATGGGGTAATTTAGCATGGCCAATCCACCCTAACCTACACATCCCTGAACACTATGCGGTAATTTAGCATGGCCAATCCACCCTAACCTACACATCCCTGAACACTATGGGGTAATTTAGCACGGCCAATCCACCCTAACCTACACATCCCTGAACACTATGGGGTAATTTAACATGGCCAATCCACCCTAACCTACACATCCCTGAACACTATGGGACAATTTAGCACGGCCAATCCACCCTAACCTACACATCCCTGAACACTATGGGGTAATTTAGCATGGCCAATCCACCCTAACCTACACATCCCTGAACACTATGGGGTAATTTAGCATGGCCAATCCACCCTAACCTACACATCCCTGAACACTATGGGGTAATTTAGCATGGCCAATCCACCCTAACCAACACACCCCTGACACTAATGGGTTATTTAGCATGAAGGGCAGAGAGCATTGTGGAAGACCCCATGCACCCCTCACACAAACTCTTCTCCCACCTGAGCATTCGGTCTCTCTAAGCCAGACTGTGCAAAAGTTTCATCCCCCAGGCCATCAGGCTCCTTAACACTGTCTGTTTGGACTCTTGCCCATCTGAAATTCTGTCGTATTGCTGCTCGCAAAATGTCTATCATTCATCATTCTCCTGTCACACTGTAACTTGAGTGTTTTGCACTTCTTATGCACTTTATGTTGTGTCCGTGTGTGTACGTTTGTGCTGTCCATGTCGCACCTTTGCTCCCGGAGGAACACTGTCTTGTTTTTACTGCATCAGTTTGCATATGATAGAAATAACAAATAAAAGCTCCTCTGCTCTATTCCACACATGAATCATTCCCTGTGTAAAACAAAATGCCGTGAATGTCTTTTTAAAATCTTTATCTTCCCCGGTTCCCTAACACAGTCCAAAGATGTGTAGGTTAGGGTGGATTGGCCATGCTAAATTACCCCATAGTGTTCAGGGATGTGTAGGTTAGGGTGGATTGGCCATGCTAAATTACCCCATAGTGTTCAGGGATGTGTAGGTTAGGGTGGATTGGCCGTGCTAAATTACCCCAAAGTGTTCAGGGATGTGTAGGTTAGGGTGGATTGGCCATGCTAAATTGCCCCATAGTGTTCAGGGATGTGTAGGTTAGGGTGGATTGGCCATGCTAAATTGCCCCATAGTGTTCAGGGATGTGTAGGTTAGGGTGGATTGGCCATGCTAAATTACCCCATAGTGTTCAGGGATGTGTAGGTTAGGGTGGATTGGCCATGCTAAATTACCCCATAGTGTTCAGGGATGTGTAGGTTAGGGTGGATTGGCCATGCTAAATTACCCCATAGTGTTCAGGGATGTGTAGGTTAGGGTGGATTGGCCGTGCTAAATTACCCCATAGTGTTCAGGGATGTGTAGGTTAGGGTGGATTGGCCGTGCTAAATTACCCCATAGTGTTCAGGGATGTGTAGGTTAGGGTGGATTGGCCGTGCTAAATTACCCATAGTGTTAGGTGCATTAGTCAGGGGTGAATGTAGAGGAATGGGTCTGGGTGGGTTGCTCTTCGGAGTGTCGGTATGGACTTGTTGGGCCGAAGGGCCTGTTTCCACACTGTATGGAATCTAATTTAATCACCCTAAAAATGTTCTCCCTTGTCTTGAAATCCCCCCACCCTAGGGAAAAGACACCAGCCAAACGAGAAATGCTGGAAAATCTCAGCAGGTCTGGCAGCATCTGTCAGGAGAGAAAAGAGCTGACGTTTCGAGTCTAACTGACCCTTTGGGCTTTGACAAGGGTGATTAGACTCGAAACGTCAGCTCTTTTCTCTCCTTACAGACCTGCTGAGATTTTCCAGCATTTTCTCGTTTGGTTTCAGATTCCAGCATCCGCAGTAATTTGTTTTTATTGAAAAGACACCAGCTGGTCACTTTATCCATTCCCTTCATGATTTTATAAACTTCTGAAACGTCACCCCTCAACCTCCTACGCTCCAGAGAAAAAACTTCCAGCCTATCCAGCTCTGCCTTGTGATTCAAACACTTCATTCCTAGCAACATCCTGGTAAAATCTCTTCTGAATGCACTCCAGCTTCATAATATCCTTCCTACAACAGGGAGGTCCAAACTGGACGCAGTAATCCAGTCACAACGTGATGTCCCAACTCCCATTCTCAAAGGACTGAGCATTGAATGTAAGTGGGTCAATGCCTTCTTAATTACCCTATTCATATGTGATACAAACTTCAAAGAATTATGTACCTGAACCCCTCGGTTTCTCTGTTCTATAATAGCACCCAAGACCCTACTATTAATTGTATAAGTTCTGCCCTCGTTTGTTTTGCCAAAATGCAATATTTCGCATTTATCCAAATTAAACTCCATCTGCCACTCCTCAGCCCATTCACCCAAATGATCAATGTCTCTTTTGTCACCTTTCTTACTGTGCACTATGCCACCAGTTTTGGTGACATCGTCATAGTCACAGAGATGTACAGCACGGAAACAGACCCTTCGGTCCAACCCGTCCATGCTGACCCAATCTAGTCCCACCTGCCAGCACCTGGCCCAGGTCCCTCCAAACCCTTCCTATTCATATACCCATCCACCATGGTGGGTGGCACGGTGGCACAATGGTTAGCACTGCTACCTCACAGTGCCTGAGACCTGGGTTCAATTCCTGACTCAGGCGCCTGACTGTGGAGTTTGTACATTCTCCCCATGTCTGCGTGGGTTCCCTCCCACAGTCCAAAGATGTGCGGGTTAGGTGAATTGGCCATGCTATTAGGTAAGGGGTAAATGTGGGGGTATGGGTGGGTTGCGCCCCGGTGGGTCGGTGTGGACTTGTTGGGCCGAAGGGCCTGTTTCCACACTGTAAGTAATCTAATCTAATCAAATGCCTTTTAAATGTTGCAATTGTATCTGCAAATGTACTTACCATGCCTTTTATATTCACATCTAAATCGTTTACATAAATGACAAACAAAAGTGGACCTCGCATCGATTTCTGCTGGTCACAGGCCCCAGTATAAAAATCAGCTGTTCACCGCCAGCACCCTCTGCCTCCTGCTGTTCAGCCAATTTTGTATCCAATTGGCGAACTCACCCTGAATCTCATGCGATCCAACTTCATTTAGTTCACCGTGTGGAACCTTGTCAAAGGCTCTACTAAAGTTGGCAAGTCCCCAGATGGCAATGGATTTCATCCTTGGGTCTGAAAAGAGGGAGCCAGAGAGACAGTTGGCTTTATAATTTCCGAAACTCATTCGATTGAGAGAAGATTCCTTTGCGTTGAAAAACAGCCAATGTAACTTGTTTAATCAAGAATGGAGAGAGGCAGAAAATGGGAAACGACAGGCCAGTTAGCTCAACATCTGTAATAGGGCAAATATTTGAAGCAATTATTAAAGGCATAACAGCAGAGCATTTGGATAAACCCAGGTTAACCAGAAAGAGCCAACAAGGTTTCATCAAAGGGAAATGATCTTTTTCTGATTTATTGGAAGTCATTGCAGAAGTAACTTGTGCTGGAGAGAAAGAGGGAACCAGGGAACATTTAGCTCTCCAGAAAGCATTTGAAAAGCCACAAATTGTGACAAATCAAAGCTCACGGAGCGGGATGTGACAGGGGGGTGGGGTGGGGTGGGGTGCAAGGTACCATTTGGTTTGATTTATTTGTTGTTCCAAAATACAGTGAGGAGTGTTGAATGGTGTTGCCAGTCTCCAGCACCATCTTAAAGCAGACAAGAATAAATCACAACTTGGAACATAAGAAATAAAGGAAAAGTATCCGAATGTACGGTCTTTCTTGTAAAGTGCTCTGCCATGGATCTTGGGCACTGGTCCCTTCGCCAATCCACTGTCGCCGGTCCGAATGTTGGCAGTCTTTGATGCCATCTCACCTCCACCACTGTGGGTCCTCACTGGATATTGCCAATGCAGATACCATCATTGTCACTGGGTACCAAAGAACAGAGAACTTTACAGCACAGGAACAGGCCCTTCGGCCCTCCAAGCCTGTACCGATCCAGATCCTCTATCTAAACCTGTCGCCTATTTTCTAAGGATCTGTGTCCCTCTGCTCCCTGCCCATTCATGTATCCGTCTAGGTACATCTTAAATGACACTATTGTTCCCGCCTCTACCAGTGGTAATGCTTTCCTGGCATCCACCACCCTCTGCATAAAAAACTTCCCATGCATCCCTCCCCTAAACTTTCCCCTCTCACTTTGGACTCATGACCCCTAGTAATTGAGTCCCACACTCCGGGAAAAAGCTTCTTGCTATCCACCCTGTCTATACCTTACATGATTTTGTACACCTCAATCAGGTTCCCCCCTCAACCTCCTTCTTTCCAATGAAAATAATCCTAATCTACTCAACCTCTCCTCGTAGCTAGCACTCTCCATACCGTACAACATCCTGGTGAACCTCCTCTGCTCTCTCTCCAAAACATCCACATCCTTTTGGTAATGTGGTGACCAGAACTGTATGCAGTATTCTAAATGTGACCGTACCAAAGTCCAATACAACTGTAACATGACCAGCCAACTCTGGTACTCAATACCCTGTCCGATGAAGGATAGCATGCTGTACGCCTTCTTGACCACTCTACGGACCTGTTCTGCCATCTTTAGGGAACAAGGGACCTGAACATACACACTGGCCCAAACTCGACTCCGCAACTGTGGCTGCCAAGAGTCAGCTTTGGGCCAATCCCGTTAGTGCGGCCGCTGTCAATTCCGTGGGCTCTTCCTCTGATCCAAGCCTGCCCTGGCCTCGCCTCTGTGAAGCTGCCCTGGATGTAGATGTCACCAGGGATTCAAACTCGCGTCTGCCGCCCCAGCCAACGCCTGGACCGATGCAGAAGCAACCCAGGCGCCTTCTGACGAGACCGCACAACGTCCACTCACCAGCCCAGATAGAAGATTGGCCGGCGAACAGAAGAGAGAGGAGGGATGAGACAGTCTGTTTCAGGCTAAGAGGATGTCACCAGCGATGTGTGGCAGAGTTCCATCCTAGGGCCTCAACACTTCATAGTTCCTTCTCATAAGGAATCGAAGGTATGGTGGCCAACGTTGCGAATGACACAAAGACAGTTGTGAAGAGGACATCAGAATGTCGATGCTGAGAGCTTCAGCAAGTGGGCAAAGATGTGGCGATTAAACGATAATGTGAGCAGATTCTAGATTAGAGTGGTGCTGGAAAAGCACAGCGGTTCAGGCAGCATCCGAGGAGCAGGAAAATCCACGTTTCGGGCAAAAGCCCTTCACGAGAAGGTGTGAAACCATCCATTTTGGCAGAAAGAATAAGTTTAAGGGAGAAATGTGTGGAAAGTTCATTACGCAGAGGGTGGTGGGTGCCTGGAATACATTACCAGTGGAGACGGTAGGGGTGGGAACGATAGCGACACAGGGTGGGAGGTTGCAGAGCTCTGAGGCGCAGTGTGATCTGGGTGTCGAAGTATATGAATCACACAGGGTTAGCATCTAGGTATAAGCAAATAATCAGCGGCGCGGTGGCTCAGTGGTTAGCACTGCTGCCTCCCAGCGCTAAGGACCCGGGTTCGATTCCAGCCTCGGGTGAGTGTCTATGTGGAGTTGACACATTCTCCCCGTGTCTGCATGGGTTTCCTCCCACAATCCAAAGATGTGCAGGTTCAGGTGGATTGGCCATGTTAACTTGCCCCATGGTGTTCAGGAATGTGTAGGTTAGGTGCATTAGTCGGGGGTAAATGTAGAGTAATACGTTTGGGGAATGGGTCGGGGTGGGTTACTCTTCGGAGGGTCAGTGTGGACTTGTTGGGCCAAAGGGCCTGTTTCCACACTGTAGGGAATCTATGATTCTGATACAATGTTTATTGTGAGGGGAATTGAATGCAGGAATAGGGAGGTTATGCTTCTGTTAAACAGTGTATATGACTGGTCACTGTACTTGCTGAAGGATGTTAATATGTTGGAAACAGTTCAGAGTCAGAGAGATGTACAGATCAGAAACAGATCTTTCAGTCCAACTCGCCCATGCTGACCAGATATCCTGATTTAATCTGGTCCTATGTGCCAGCACCCGGCCCATATCCCTCCAAACCCTTCCTATTCGTATACCCATTCAGATGCCTTTTAAATGTTGCAACTGTACCAACCTCCACCACATCCTCTGGCAGCTCATTCCATACACGTACCACACTCTGAGTGAAAAAGTTGTCCCTTAGGTCTCTTTTATATCTTTCCCCTCTCACCCTAAACCTTTGCCCTCGAGTCCTGGAGCACACCTCAAAATTTCTCTTCCGATTTTGACCCCCAGCTCCAGGAGCCCAGCTAGCGTCAAGGGGATATTAGAGTAGATTAGATTCCTTACAGTGTGGAAACAGGCCCTTCGGCCCAACAGTCCACACCTACCCACTGAAGAGTAACCTACCCAGAACCATTTCCCTCTGACTAATGCACCTAACACTGTGGGCAATTTTGAATGTCCTGCACATCTTTGGACTATGCGAGGAAACTGGAGCACCCAGAGGAAACCCACACAGACACGGGGAGAACCCACGCAGAAACTCCACATAGACAGTCACAGAGATGTACAGCACGGAAACAGACCCTTCGGTCCAACCCGTCCATGCCGGCCAGATATCCCAACCCAATCTAGTCCCACCTGCCAGCACCCGGCCCATATCCCTCCAAACCCTTCCTATTCATATACCCATCCAGATGCCTCTTAAATGTTGCAATTGTACCAGCCTCCACCACATCCTCTGGCAGCTCATTCCATACACGTACCACCCTCTGCATAAAAAGGTTGCACCTTAGATCTCTTTTATATCTTTCCCCTCTCATCCTAAACCTATGCCCTCTATTTCTGGACTCCCCCACCCCAGGGAAAAGACTTTGTTTATTTATCCTATCCATGCCCCTTATGATTTTGTAAACCTCTATAAGGTCACCCCTCAGCCTCCGACACTCCAGGGGAAACAGCCCCAGCCTGTTCAGCCTCTCCCTGTAGCTCAAACCCTCCAACCCTGGCAACATCCTTGTGAATCTTTTCTGAACACTTTCAAGTTTCACAAATCCTTCTGATAGCAGGGAGATCAGAATTGCATACAATATTCCAACAATGTCCTGTACAGCCGCAACATGACCTACCAACTCCTGTACTCAATACTCTGACCAATAAAGGAAAGCATACCAAACACCTTCTTCACTATCCTATCTACCTGCGACTCCACTTTCAAGGAGCTATGAACCTGCACTCTAAGGTCTCTTTGTTCAGCAACACTCCCCAGGATCTTAGCATTAAGTCCTGGATGTCTTAAAATACATAAGTCCTGCCCTGATTTGCCTTTCCAATTTTATCGAAATTAAACTCCATCTGCAACTCCTCAGCCCATTGGCCCATCTGAACAAGTTCCTATTGTACTCTGTTTATCTTCTTCGCTATCCACCATACCTTCAATTTTGGTGTCATCTGCAAACTTACTAACTATACCTCCTATGTTCATATCCAAATCATTTATAAAAATGATGCAAAATAGTGGACCCAGCACCAATCCGTGTGGCACTCCACTGGTCACAGGCCTCCAGTCTGAAAAACAACCCTCCACCACCACCCTCTGTCTTCTACCTTTGAGCCAATTCTGTATCCAAATGGCTCGTTCTCCCTATATTCCATGTGATTGAACCTTGCTAATCAGTCTGTCATATCATAGAACCTCCATAGTGTGGAGACAGGCCATTTATCCAACAAGTCTGCACTGACCCATTCCCCTACCCTATCGCGCTGCATTTGCCCTGACTAATACAGGGAGAAAGTGAGGACTGCAGATGCTGGAGATCAGAGCTGAAAATGTGTTGCTGGAAAAGCGCAGCAGGTCAGGCAGCATCCAAGGAGCAGAAGAATCGACGTTTCGGGCATTAGCCCTTCTTCAGGAATGGAGAAGCCCTGACTAATACACCTCGCCTATACATGCCTGAACACTATGGGCAATTTAGCACGGTCAATTCACTCTAAACTGCACATCTTTGGATTCTGGGAGGAAACCGGAGCACCCGGAGGAAACCCACGCAGACACGGGGAGAATGTGCAAATTCCACACAACAGTCGCCAGAGGCTGGGATTGAACCTGGGTCTCTGGTGCTGTGAGGCAGCAGTGCTAACCACTGAGACACCGTGCCTTGTCGAATGCCTTACTGAAGTCCATATAGATCACATGTACCGCTCTGCCCTCATCAATCTTCTTTATTACTTCTTCAAAAAACTCAACCAAGTTTGTGAGACATGATTTCCCACGCACAAAGTCATGTTGACTATCCCTAATCAGTCCTTGCCTTTCCAAATACATGTACATCCTGTCCCTCAGGGTTCCCTCCAACAACTTACCCACCACCGAGATCAGGCTCACTGGCCTATAGTTCCCTGGTTTGTCTTTCCCGCCCTTCTTAAACAGTGGCACCGCATTAGCCAACCTCCAGTCTTCCGGCACCTCACCTGTGACTATCGATGATACAAATATCTCAGCAAGAGGCCAGCAATCACTTCTCTAGCTTCCCACAGAGTTCCAGGGTACACTTGATCAGGTACTAGGGATTTATCCACTTTTATGCATTTTAAGACATCCAGCACTTCCTCCTCTGTAATATGGATATTTTTCAAGACGTCACCATCTATTTCCCAACATTCTGTATTTTCCATTTCCTTCTCCACAGTAAACACTGATACAAAATACTTGTTTAGTATCTTCCCCATCTCCTGTTCCACACAAAGGCTGCCTTGATGATCTTTGAGGGGCCCTATTCTCTCCCTAGTTACCCCTTTGTCCTTAATGCATTTATAAAATCCTTGGAATTCTCCTTAACCCTAATTGCCAAAGTTATCTCATGTCCCCTTTTTGCCCTCCTGATTTCCCTCTTAAGTATACTCCTACTGCCTTTATACTCTTCTAAGGATTCACTCGATCTATCCTGTCTGTACCTGACACACGCTTCCTTATTTTTCTTAACCTCAATTTCTCTCAATATCCAGCATTCCCTATACCTACCGGCCTTACCTTTCACCCTGTCAGGAATATAGTGTCTCTGACTCTCGTTATCCCATTTTTGAAGGCTACCCATTTTCCAACTGTCCCCTTACCTGAGAACATCCACCCCCAACCACCACCATCAAGCTTTGAAAGTTCTTGCCTAATACCGTCAAAATTGGCCTTTCTCCAGTTTAGATCTTCAACTTTTAGATCTGGTCTATCCTTCTCCATCACTATTTTAAAACAAATAGAATGGTGGTCGCTGGCCCCAAAGTGCTCCCCCACTGACACCTCAGTCACCTGCCCTGCCTTATTTCCCAAGAGTAGGTCAAGTTTTGCACCTTCTCTAGTAGGTACATCCACATACTGAATCAGAACATTGTCTTGTACACACTTAACAAATTCCTCTCCATCTAAACCTTTAACACTCTGGCAGTCCCAGTCTATGTTGGGAAAGTTAAAATCCCCTACCATAACCACCCTATTATTCTTACAGATAGCTGAGATCTCCTTTTTCCCTCTGACTTTTGGGGGGTCTATAATACAATCCCAATAAGGTGATCATCCCTTTCTTATTTCTCAGTTCCACCCAAATAACTTCCCTTGGTGTATTTCCAGGAATATCCTCCCCAAGTACAGTCATAATATAAAAATGCCACTTCCCCGCCACCCCCCCCACCCCTCTCTCTTGCCTCCCTTTCTATCCTTCCTGTAGCGTTTGTATCCTGGAACATTCAGCTGCCAGTCCTGTCCATCCCCGAGCCACATCTCTGTAATTGCTATGATATCCTAGTCCCACATTCCTAACTGTGCCCTAAGCTCATAGAATCCCTACCGTGCGGAAACAGGCCCTTCGGCCCAACAAGTCCACACTGATGCTCTGAAGAGTAACCTGCCCAGACTCATTTCCCTACTACTCTACATTTAACCCTGGCTAATGTACCTAACCTACACATCCCTGAACACTATGGGGTAATTTAGCATGGCCAATCCACCCTAACCTACACTATGGAGTAATTTAGCACGGCCAATCCACCCTAACCTACACATCCCTGAACACTATGGGGTAATTTAGCATGGCCAATCCACCCTAACATACACATCCCTGAACACTATGGGGTAATTTAGCACGGCCAATCCACCCTAACCCACACATCCCTGAACACTATGGAGTAATTTAGCATGGCCAATCCACCCTAACCTACACATCCCTGAACACTATGGGACAATTTAGCATGGCCAGTCCACCCTAACCTATATATCCCTGAACACTATGTAGTTATTTAGCATGGTCAATCCACCCTAACCTACACATCCCTGAACATTATGAGGTAATTTAGCATGGCCAGTCCACCCTAACCTTCACATCCTTGAACACTATGGGGTAATTTAGCACGGCCAATCCACCCTAACCTACACATCCCTGAACACTAGGCAATTTAGCATGGCCAATCCACCCTCACCTCCACATCCCTGAACACTAGGCAATTTAGCACGGCCAATCCACCCTAACCTACACATCCCTGAACACTAGGCAATTTAGCATGGCCAATCCACCCTAACCCACACATCCCTGAACACTATGGGGTAATTTAGCACGGCCAATCCACCCTAACATACACATCCCTGAACACTATGGAGTAATTTAGCATGGCCAATCCACCCTAACATACACATCCCTGAACATTATGGGGTAATTTAGCACGGCCAATCCACCCTAACCCACACATCCCTGAACACTATGTAGTTATTTAGCATGGTCAATCCACCGTAACCTACACATCCCTGAACATTATGAGGTAATTTAGCATGGCCAATCCACCCTAACCTGCACATCCCTGAACACTATGGGGTAACTTAGCATGGCCAGTCCACCCTAACCTACACATCCCTGAACACTATGGGGTAATTTAGCACGGCCAATCCACCCTAACCCACACATCCCTAAACACTATGGGGCAATTTAGCATGGCCAATCCACCCTAACCTGCACATCCCTGAACACTATGGGGTAACTTAGCATGGCCAGTCCACCCTAACCTACACATCCCTGAACACTATGGGGCAATTTAGCATGGCCAGTCCACCCTAACCTACACAACACTATGGGGTAATTTAGCACAGCCAATCCACCCTGACCTACACATCCCTGAACACTACAGGGCAATTTAGCATGGCCAATCCACCCTAACCTACGCATCCTTGAACACTATGGGGTAATTTAGCATGGCCAATCCACCCTAGCCCACACAATCCTAAACACTATGGGGTAATTTAGCATGGCTAATCCACCCTAACGTACACATCCCTGAACACTATGGGGCAATTTAGCACGGCCAGTCCACCCTAACCTATTAATCCCTGAACACTATGTAGTTATTTAGCATGGTCAATCCACCATAACCTACACATCCCTGAACATTATGAGGTAATTTAGCATGGCCAATCCACCCTAACCTTCACATCCTTGAACACTATGGGGTAATTTAGCATGGCCAGTCCACCCTAACCTACACATCCCTGAACACTATGGGGCAATTTAGCATGGCCAATCCACCCTAACCTGCACATCCCTGAACACTATGGGGTAACTTAGCATGGCCAATCCACCCTAACCTACACATCCCTGAACACTATGGGGTAATTTAGCACGGCCAATCCACCCTAACCCACACATCCCTAAACACTATGGGGTAATTTAGCACGGCCAATCCACCCTGACCTACACATCCCTGAACACTACAGGGCAATTTAGCATGGCCAATCCACCCTAACCTACGCATCCTTGAACACTATGGGGTAATTTAGCATGGCCAATCCACCCTAACCTACACATCCCTGAACACTAGGCAATTTAGCATGGCCAGTCCACCCTAACCCACACATCCCTGAACACTATGGGGTAATTTAGCACGGCCAATCCACCCTAACATACACATCCCTGAACACTATGGAGTAATTTAGCATGGCCAATCCACCCTAACATACACATCCCTGAACATTATGGGGTAATTTAGCACGGCCAATCCACCCTAACCCACACATCCCTGAACACTATGTAGTTATTTAGCATGGTCAATCCACCGTAACCTACACATCCCTGAACATTATGAGGTAATTTAGCATGGCCAATCCACCCTAACCTTCACATCCTTGAACACTATGGGGTAATTTAGCATGGTCAATCCACCCTAACCCACACATCCCTAAACACTATGGGGCAATTTAGCATGGCCAATCCACCCTAACCTGCACATCCCTGAACACTATGGGGTAACTTAGCATGGCCAATCCACCCTAACCTACACATCCCTGAACACTATGGGACAATTTAGCACGGCCAATCCACCCTAACCTACACATCCCTAAACACTATGGGGCAATTTAGCATGGCCAATCCACCCTAACCTGCACATCCCTGAACACTATGGGGTAACTTAGCATGGCCAGTCCACCCTAACCTACACATCCCTGAACACTATGGGGCAATTTAGCATGGCCAGTCCACCCTAACCTACACAACACTATGGGGTAATTTAGCACAGCCAATCCACCCTGACCTACACATCCCTGAACACTACAGGGCAATTTAGCATGGCCAATCCACCCTAACCTACGCATCCTTGAACACTATGGGGTAATTTAGCATGGCCAATCCACCCTAGCCCACACAATCCTAAACACTATGGGGTAATTTAGCATGGCTAATCCACCCTAACGTACACATCCCTGAACACTATGGGGCAATTTAGCACGGCCAGTCCACCCTAACCTATTAATCCCTGAACACTATGTAGTTATTTAGCATGGTCAATCCACCATAACCTACACATCCCTGAACATTATGAGGTAATTCAGCATGGCCAATCCACCCTAACCTTCACATCCTTGAACACTATGGAGTAATTTAGCACGGCCAATCCACCCTAACCTACACATCCCTGAACACGATGGGGTAATTTAGCATGGCCAATCCACCCTAACCTACACATCCCTGAACACTATGGGGTAATTTAGCATGGCCAATCCACCCTAACCTACGCATCCTTGAACACTATGGGGTAATTTAGCATGGCCAATCCACCCTAACCCACACAATTCTGAACACTATGGGGTAATTTAGCATGGCTAATCCACCCTAACGTACACATCCCTGAACACTATGGGGTAATTTAGCACGGCCAGTCCACCCTAACCTATATATCCCTGAACACTATGTAGTTATTTAGCACGGCCAATCCACCCTAACCTACACATCCCTGAACACTAGGCAATTTAGCATGGCCAATCCACCCTCACCTCCACATCCCTGAACACTAGGCAATTTAGCACGGCCAATCCACCCTAACCTACACATCCCTGAACACTATGGGGTAATTTAGCATGGCCAATCCACCCTAACCCACACATCCCTGAACACTATGGAGTAATTTAGCACGGCCAATCCACCCTAACCTACACATCCCTGAACACGATGGGGTAATTTAGCATGGCCAATCCACCCTAACCTACACATCCCTGAACACTATGGGGTAATTTAGCATGGCCAATCCACCCTAACCCACACATCCCTGAACACTATGGGGTAATTTAGCACGGCCAATCCACCCTAACCCACACATCCCTGAACACTATGGGGTAATTTAGCATGGCCAATCCACCCTAACCTACACATCCCTGAACACTATGGGGTAATTTAGCATGGCCAATTCACTTAACCTGCACATTTTTGGACTGTGGGAGGAAACCGAAGCAACCAGAGGAAACCCATACTGACACGGGGAGAAAGTACAAACTCCACACAGACTGAGGCTGGAGTTAAACCCAAGTCTCTGGTGCTGTGGGGCAATAATTCTAACAATGCCTCTTGCATTGAGTTTAGAGAACGTTTATTGGACTAATACCCGGCTGGGCCTGTCTCCTCTGCTGTTTGGAAGAATCAGTGGTGAGTTAATTGAAACATAGAAGCTTCTTGACCGGGTGGATGGTGAAAGGATGGTTCCTCTTGCGGGGAGAATCTAGAACGGGGGTCACAGTTTCAAAATAAGGGAACACCCATTTAAAATGGAGATCAGAAACAGAGGATTGTCACAGAGGCATAGAAATTTACAGCATGGAAACAGGCCCTTCGGCCCAACCTGACCATGCCGTCCAGTTTTCACAAATAATCTAGTCCTATTTGCCTGCATTTTGTCCATATCCCTCCATAACCCTCCCAGCCACATATCTGTCGAAATGTTTTATAAATGACAAAATTGTATTCACCTCCACCACTCCACCACCACCATTCCAGACACTCACCACCCTCTGTGTGTAATTGTACCCAGGCTCTACCACTTTCTCTGACAGCTCATTCCATTCGTACATCGCCCTCTATGTGAAAAGGTCACTCATCATATACCTTTGGTATCTCTCCCCTCTTACCTTAAACCTATGCCCTCTTGTTTTAGATTCCCCTACCATGGGGAAAGCTGTTGGCTATCTATATTATCTATTGGTATCTATCTTATCTTATCACCCGTCAGTTTCCTGCACTCCAGGGGAAAACGTCCCAACCTATCCAGCCTCTCCTTATAACTCACATCTTCCAGTCTAGACAGCATTCTAGTAAAACTTTTCTGCACTCTTCCTGGTTTAATTATATCCTGTCTATAGTAGGGGGCACACAGTACTACAAACATGGCCTAACCAATGCACAGTTGCAACAAGATGTCCCAACCCCAATACCCAGTGCACCGACCGATGAAAGCCAGCATGCCGAAATCCTTCTTCACCGCTCTGTCTACCTCTGACTCCACTTTCAAGGAGCTATGAACCTGCATCTCTAGATCTCTTTGTTCTGTAACACTCCCCAGGTATTGTGAGTCCCTGGAATTCCCTTCCTCAAAAGGCAATGGATGTAGAATCCTTTCACTATTTTCAAATCAGAGGTAGGTAGGGTCTTGTTCACCAAGACAGGGAGAACTAGCCATTTGGATACAGAACTGGCTCAAAGGTAGAAGACAGAGGGTGGTGGTGGAGGGGTGTTTTTCAGACTGGAGGCCTGTGACCAGTGGAGTGCCACAAGGATCGGTGCTGGGCCCTCTACTTTTCATCATTTACATAAATGATTTGGATGCGAGCATAAGAGGTACAGTTAGTAAGTTTGCAAATGACACCAAAATTGGAGGTGTAGTGGACAGCAAGGAAGGTTACCTCAGATTACAACAGGATCTGGACCAGATGGGCCAATGGGCTGAGAAGTGGCAGGTGGAGTTTAATTCAGATAAATGCGAGGTGCTACATTTTGGGAAAGCAAATCTTAGCAGGACTTATACACTTAATGGTAAGGTCCTAGGGAGTGTTGCTGAATAAAGAGACCTTGGAGTGCAGGTTCATAGCTCCTTGAAAGTGGAGTCGCAGGTAGATAGGATAGTGAAGAAGGTGTTTGGTATGCTTTCCTTTATTGGTCAGAGTATTGAGTACAGGAGTTAGGAGGTTAGGCCACTGTTGGAACATTGCATGAAATTCTGGTCTCCTTCCTATCCGAAAGATGTTGTGAAACTTGAAAGGGTTCAACAAATGATTTACAAGAATGTTGCCAGGGTTGGAGGATTTGAGTTATAGGGAAAGATTGAATAGGCTAGACTCCCTGGAGCATTGGAGGCTAAGGGGTGACCTTATAGAGGTTTATAAAATCATGAGGGGCATGGATAGGATAAATAAACAAAGTCTTTTCCCTGGGGCATCCCTGAACACTATGGGGCATAGGTTTAGGGTGAGAGGGGAAAGATATAAAAGAGACCTAAGGGGTGACTTTTTCACTCAGAGGGTGGTACGTGTATGGAATGAGCTGCCAGAGGAAGTGGTGGAGGCTGGTACAATTGTAACATTTAAAAGGTATTTGGATGGGTATATGAATAGGAAGGGTTTGGAGGGATATGGGCCGGGTGCTGGCAGGTGGGACTAGTTTGGGTTGGGATATCTGGTTGGCATGGACGAGCTGGGCTGAAGGGTCTGGGCTGTATATCCCTATGACTCTAAGAGGATGGACGATATGCAGGAAAGTAGACCGGCAGTTAAAAGCAGACCAGCCATGACTTTATTCAATGATGAGGCAGGTTGGAAGGTCTAAGTAGCCGATCTTGTTTGTGTGTTTTGATGAAACGATCGCCTGGCCTAGTTCCCAAAGAATATGGCCCCTCTGTTGCCTTGATTTACCTTGGCTCCCAAGGCCGGTTCAAACTGGTCCTGGACGCTCATGAGTCTGTGCACTGACAGCGGATCCAAGAAGAACATGGCAACGCCATCCATGTTCAGGGAGGCCTTCATGTGCAGGATCCCACTACCTGGAATGGTCACCCTCTCGGCTTCACATCCTTCCTGATAGACCCAGCCAGAGGGCTCGATGCAGCACACAAACAAGGTAGCAGAGACAGAGAGGGCGAGGGGGAGAGGGAGAGAGAGAGAGAGAGAGAGAGAGCACTTGCCTGACTTCAGATCTGATCAGGAAGCTTTCTGATCCCCACCCAATGATGGAGACTGTGCTCCTGAGGTTTGTCTAATCAGACCCAATTGAAAAGTCCTGTTTTCTAACGAGAAACCCCTATGCAGCAAAAACAAAGAAACTATGTTTACATAGCGATTTTCACCCGGGATTTACAGCTGATGGGAATCATTTGTCTACGTACCTTCAACCGTCGTAACATCAGAAAGACGGCAGTCAACTATTTATTTATCTATGGGGATATGGGTGTCGCTGGCTGGGTCAGCATTTAGTGCCCATCCCTTGAGGAGGTGAGGGTAAACTGCTTTCTTGGCTCACTGCAGTCCACGTGCGGTAAGATGACCCACAATGCCCTTAGGGAGGGAATTTCAGGAATTTGAGAGATATATTTCCCAGGATAATGAAGTTACAAGGTCCAAGATCCCAAAAATTAGAATGAGGGATAAGTATTGGCCTAGAACACAAGATTATGGCTAATGTTAGGGTTGGGGTTAGTATTAATGTTACGGTTAGCATTAGGATTCATGTTAGAGTTAGGACGAGGGTTAGATTTAGAATTAGTGTCAACATTCAGTTTTGGTGTTCAGTTTCGGGTGAGGGTGAGGATTCGGGTTTGGGTTAGGGTGAATCCTGGTGTTAAATGTAGAGCTGGGATGAGGATTAAGGCGCGGTCTCAACCCTTGAATTCCTCCTCACGAGGTAAAATCTTACGAAATGAGTCACCTGAGCTGAGAGATGAACAGGACAGAGAAAAAGGATCAAATTAATAATTAATCACCTTGTTTCTTCCGCCTGGAAGTTCCGAGCGGGATTAAGTCATATGGCTCACCAATCTGTCTGGTTTTTGTCACCCCCTTGTGGTATCAATGACAGCCAATGCCCAGTCACAGCCCAATCCACCTTCCCCAAACCACTGTATGTCCGAACAGGAGAAAACCACTCAGGCCTTGGCTCTGGAGAACGTCCCCTCAATCTCCTTTGCTCCAATGGCAATAAGCCCAGTTTCTTCACCCTGACCTTGTCACTAACCCCATCCCCCCCATCTCTGGAACAATTTTTGGAAATCTCCTCTTTCGCACCCTCATGTCTCACCCCGAGTGAGGGAACCGGGACCAGACTTTTATGAAGGTTCAGGTCAACATCCCTGCTGCCTTACTCAACACCTCTCATTTTGAAAACTGTTGATCCTGGAGCACTGCTCTCAAAAGTCCTGCCACCCTCAAAGAGGGAAGTTATCTGATCTGTAAAATAAAACCAAATTAACAGTGACGGTCTATGAGCAGAAGGCCAATGGTAAACTTCAAAAATAACCCTTTGCTCTATTGAAGTCTGACCCACAAAACCAGCAATATCCACTCACACGAAGACACAGAATGTAGCAGTAGGTATAGGCCATTTGGCCCTTTGATCCTACTCACCCATTCAGTATGATCATGGCTGACCCTCCATCTCAATGCCATATTCCTGCATTCTCTCCATAGCTGGAGGCCTTTAAAATTTATAAATGTATCTGTCTCTTTCTTGAATATATTCAGGGACTTGGCTTCCACAGTCTTCTGTGGTAGAGAATTCTACAGGTTGGCCACTCTCTGAGTGACGGAATGTTCCCTCATCTCAGACTCAAACTATATCCCGACATTGCACCCCTGGTTCCAGACTCCCCTACTGAGGGAAGCATCCTCCCTGTGTCTGTGTCTCTAGCCCTGTTGGAATATGACACATTCCAATCAAGTCCCTCTCATCCGTCGAAACTCTGGTGATTACAGGCCTAGTCAAACTTCATAACTAGCCCCAGGATCAGCTGAATGAATCTCCCATGCCCTCCTTCCCTGATAAGTATATCTCCCTTAGCTAAGGAGGTCCAAACTGCTCCAAATCTCACCAAGGCCCCGTACAAGCGCAATAAGATAGCTCAACTTCTGAAACTAAATGGGTGGTTAGCACAGCTGCCTCACAGTGCCAGGGGCCTGCGTTTGATTCCTGCCTCAGGCGAGAGGGGCCAGTAGGAGGTCATTGTCCACATTGGAACCAACGACATAGGAAGGGAAAAGGTTGAGATTCTGAAGGGAGATTGCAGAGAGTTAGGCAGGAAGATAAAAAGGAGGTCCTTGTGGGTAGTAATACCTGGATGACTCCTGCTGCTACAGGCTAGTGAGGGCAGGAATAGGAGGATAGAGCAGATGAATGCATGGCTGAGGAGCTGGTGTATGGGAGAAGGATTCACATTTTTGGATCATTGGAAGCTATTTTGGGACAGAAGTGACCTGTACAAGAAGGACGGATTGCACCTAAATTGGAAGGGGACTAATATACTGGCAGGGAGATTTACTAGAGCTGATTGGGAGGATTTAGTAAGCGGGGGTGCGGGGGGGCGGTGGTGGGACCCAGGGAGATAGTGAGGAAAGAGATCAATCTGAGACTGGTACAGCTGAGAACAGAAGTGAGTCAAACAGTCAGGGCAGGCAGCAACAAGGTAGGACTAATAATTAAAATGCATTTATTTCAATGCAAGGGGCCTAACTGGGAAGGCAGATGAACTCAGGGCATGGTTAGGAACATGGGATTGGGATATCAGAGCAATTACGGAAACATGGCTCAGGGATGGGCAGGGCTGGCAGCTTAATATTCCAGGATACAACTGCTACAGGAAGGATAGAAAGGGAGGCAAGAGAGGAAGGGGAGTGGTATTGTTGATAAGTGATAGCATTACAGCTGTACTGAGGGAGAATATTCCTGGAAATACATCCAGGGAAGTTATTTGGGTGGAACTGAGAAATAAGAAAGGGATGATCACCTTATTGGGATTGTATTATAGACCATCCAATAGTCAGAGGAAAATTGAGAAACAAACTTGTAAGGAGATCTCAGCTATCTGTAAGAATAGTAGGGCAGTTATAGTAGATGATTTTAACATTTCAAACATCGACTGGGACTGCCAGAGTGTTAAAGGTTTAGATGGAGAGGAATTTGTTAAGTGTGTACAAGACAATTTTCTGATTCAGTATGTGGATGTCCCTACTACAGAAGGTGCAAAACTTGACTTACTCTTGGGAAATAAGGCAGGGCAGGTGACTGAGGTGTCAGTGGGGGAGCACTTTGGGGCCAGCGACCATCATTCTATTAGATTTAAAATAGTGATGGAAAAGGATAGACCAGATCTAAAAGTTGAAGTTCTAAACTGGAGAAAGTGTTGTTCAACAAAGAGTCCTTAGAGTGCAGGTTCATAGCTCCTTGAAAGTGGAGTCGCAGGTAGATAGGATAGTGAAGAAGGCGTTTGGTATGCTTTCCTTTATTGGTCAGAGTATTGAGTACAGGAGTTGGGAGGTCATGTTGCGGCTGCACAGGACATTGGTTAGGCCACTGTTGGAATATTGCGTGCAATTCTGGTCTCCTTCCGATCAGAAAGATGTTGTGAAACTTGAAAGAGTTCAGAAAAGATTTACAAGGATGTTGCCAGGGTGGAGAATTTGAGCTATAGGAAGAGGTTGAGTAGACTAGGGCTGTTTTCCCTGGAGTATCAGAGGCTGAGGGGTGACCTTATAGAGGTTTATAAAATCACGAGGGGCATGGATAGGATAAATAGACAAGGTCTTTTCCCTGGGGTGGGGGAGTCCAGAACTAGAGGGCATAGGTTTAAGGTGAGAGGAGAAAGATATAAAAGGGGCCTAAGGGGCAACTTTTTCACACAGAGGGTGGTACGTGTGTGGAATGAGCTGCCAGAGGAAGTGGTGGAAATTGGTACAATTACAGCATTTAAGAGGCATTTTGCTGGGTATATGAATAGGAAGGGTTTGGAGGGATATGGGCCGGGTGCTGGCAGGTGGGACTAGATTGGGTTGGGATATCTGGTTGGCATGGACGGGTTAGACTGAGGAGTCTGTATCCATGCTGTACATCTCTATGACTGACTGTGTGGAGTTTGCACATTCTCCCCGTGTCTGCGTGGTTTTCCTTTGGGTGCTCTGGTTACCTCCCACAGTCCAAAGATGTGCAGGACATTCAAAATTGCCCACAGTGTTAGGTGCACTAGTCAGAGGGAAATGGTTCTGGGTGGGTTACTCTTTGGCGGGTCGGTGTGGACTGGTTGGGCCGAAGGGCCTGCTTCCACACTGTAAGGAATCTTCTTTAATATCCCCTTGACGCTAGCTGAGCTCCTGGAGCTGGGGGTCAAAATCAGAAGAGAAGATTCCAGGCCAGTATTTGGAGAACAAAATTCTGTAGAGGTATGATCCTTTGCCTCTAACCCTGGCAAGGCTCACTATGTCATGAGAGCTTCCAAACTGTCAGGGCCCTTGCCACCTCTCACTGTCACCTTTGGCCATTCCTTGCTCACCAAAGGTTGACGGTAATCTTCATGGTGTTACACAGAGGAACGCTGGGGAAGGCTCACCTTAGTTGGTCTTCTAAGCTGTAATAAATGTACCTGGTGCCTAGGAAACTCCTTCAGAGAAATGTTGGTTGCTTCGAATACTGTAAATTGTGAACACTGACGTCTAGGCTTCTCTGGGCATCAAAGCTTTCCAATGTCTGACCATTTCACGGTGTACTTCTATCTTTCACGCCAAATCCTCTCAGATTGGCCTCAGCTTTTATGCTGCATACAAAACGTCGTTTGTTGTTGGTCTCAGTGGGCTGCAGGCAGGTGCTGAGGAAGGAGGTGTGGCTGTGGGAGTGAGTCTGTTTGAGAATGTGGCTGAAGAGCTTCTGTGCAGAGGAGATGACCTGGGGGGTGCAGTGAGAGAGGGACTCACTGAAATCCTTGTAGAGGGAGGAAGAGAGCTTCTTCAAGGAAGGCATCCTTGCAAGAGGATTCGCAGTAGTTTAAAATCTTCGAGGAGAAGTGAGGTCTGAAGATGCTGGAGATCAGAGCTGAAAATGTGTTGCTGGAAAAGCGCAGCAGGTCAGGCAGCATCCAAGGAACAGAGATTCGACGTTTCGGGCATGAGCCCTTCTTCAGGAATTTTCTGAAGAAGGGCTTACGTCCAAAACGTCGAATTTCCTGCTCCTTGGATGCTGCCTGACCTGCTGCGCTTTTCCAGCAACACATTTTCAGCTCTGATCTCCAGCATCTGCAGACCTCACTTTCTCCTCAGTGGGCTGTGTCAGACTCAGTGCCCTTATCTTGAAGAGGTTTAGTGCAAACGGGAAGCTAGCTAAGAGAGTTTAAATGTTTCCTGGAAGAGACCTTGAGGGAGAATTGAGACAATCCAAGCATGGTGCAGCGTTTAAAGGGTCTAGCTGTTTCTTGATGAATAACAGGGTGGCAATGCAAGTGTGGAAAGTCCCCGGGTGGTGGGGGGAGGTTGGCCGTCGTGGAAGGAAAAAGAAGGACTGGGATTGATATAGTGCCCCCCCCACAACTCCAGGACATCCCAAAGCCCACTGGAACATTTTGCAGCAAGTCATTGCTGTAATATACCGCAGACAATCTGTGCAGAGGAAGATCCCAGAATCTGCAAGGTGATAATGAATGGGACGTAAAGTGTTTTTTTGAGGAATTTGTTTTGGGGTTAGTACTGACTGGGACACCAGTAAGAGCTGTTCTGATTTGTTTTTTAAATGTCCAGTAGTGATCTTGCACACAAACCCCAAAGGTTTGGCAGGTGCTGTCAGAGAAGCCTCAGTCAATTGTTACAGTCCACGTAGTAAGTGGTGCTGTGTTGTTGGTGAAGATAGTGAATGTCAATAAGGTTCCAATCAAGCAGGCTGCTGTGTCCTGGATGGTGTAAAGCTGCACTCGCCCAGGAGAGTGGGGAGTATTCCATCGCAGTCCGACTTGTCCCTTGTAGACAGTGGGCAGCTTTGGGGAATCAGCAGATGGGTTCCCCTGTCAAATTCCACTCGCACCAAGGGTACAAGGGAGATCCTAACTTGGTCGCAATGGACAAGTTGGACCGAAGGGTCTGTTTCCATGACTCTAAAATACCCCCATGCTACGTTTTTCAACTATTAATCACCAGCAGTAAATTTTACGAATGATTAATTTACCTGCCAAGCCTCAGCATCACTGAGAAGCCATGGGAATGTGAGGGTTCTGAGGAAGGATTCTACTATCCATTCCAGCAGGAAATCTTTTGCAGTCACACGATTCACCTGCTCCGTACTTGGGAAGGGATTTTTTTTTAAAAAACAGTGCTGCCATATTTGCTGTTTACCAATCTGCTGGAACTGCCCCAGAGTCCAGCAAATTTTGGAAAACTGGCCCAAGAGAAAATGAGGAGGTATAGCTCATGTGCAGGCAGCTGGGAGCAAGGAGAATCCCTGGAGATATAAAGGGGATACAGGAGTTTACTGAAGAAGGAAGTCAGGAGGGTGAAAATGGGACATGAAATAGCCTTGGTTAAGAAGGTTAGGGTGAATTCAAAAAGATTCTTTAAGTATATTAAACAATATACATTGTGTACGGTTCTGATCACCGGATGTTGAAGCTTTGGAAAGGGTGCAGAGGAGATTTACTCGGATGTTGCCTGGTATGGAGGGTAGGTCTTACGAGGAAAGGCTGAGGGACTTGAGGCTGTTCTCGTTAGAGAGAAGAAGGTTGAGAGGCGACTTAATAGAGACATACAAGATAATCAGAGGGTTAGATAGGGTGGGCAGGGAGCCTTTTTCCAAGTATGGGGATGGCAAACATGAGGGGACACAACTTTAAAGTGAGGGGAGACAGGTATAAGACAGATGTCAGAGGTAGTTCCTTTACTCAGAGAGTAGTAAGGGTATGGAATGCTTTGCCTGCAACGGTAGTAGATTTGCCAACTTTAAGTGCATTTAAGTCGTCATTGGACAGGCATATGGACGTACATGGAATAGTGTAGGTGGGATGGGCTTCAGATTAGTATGACAGGACGGTGCAACATCGAGGGCCGAAGGGCCTGTACTGTGCTGTAATGTTCTATAAGGGCCTGTACTGCGCTGTAATGTTCTATAAGGGCCTGTATTGCGCTGTAATGTTCTATAAGGGCCTGTACTGCGCTGTAATGTTCTATGCTCTATGCTCGAAATAACCTGGGGTGGCACGGTGAGTCAGTGGTTAGCACTGCTGCCTCCCAGTGCCAGGGACCTGGTTCGATTCCAGCCTCAGGTGACTGTCTGTGTAGAGTTTGCACAGTCTCCCTGTGTCTGCGTGGGTTTCCTCCGGGTGCTCCGGTTTCCTCCCACAGTCCAAAGATGTGCAGATTTAGCTAAATTGCCCATAGTGGATGTGTAGGGTCAGGCGTAAATATAGGTGATGGGGAGGGGAATGGGTCAGGGTGGGTTACTTTTCAGAGGGTCGGTATGGACTTGTTGGGCCGAAGGGCCTGTTCCCATACTGTGGGGATTCTATGAAAGACGATAATTCATGCCATCAAAGGTGAAGGGTTGGGATTACGAGTGAGGTGGTTTGCTTCAGTACTGGCCATGGGAACCCTCATGAAAACAATCAAAATTGGAAATTCAATCCAGATAAATGTGAGGGGATGCAATTGGGAAGACCAAATAAGTTAATGGAATACATGATGAGCAGTAGGACCCTGGGAAGCACTGAGGATTAGAGGAATCTTGGCACGCATGCCCACCAGTCCCTTATGGTATCATGACAGGTGTATAATGTAGGTTAAGACGGCATTAGCCGTAGAGGTTAAGAGCAGGGAGGTGATACTGGAAATGCATAAAATGTTGGTTAGGCAGCAGCTAGCTACTGTGCACAGTTCTGGAATCCAATTATAGGAGGGATTTGAGAGGGTGCAGAGGATGTTGCCTGGGCTGGAGCGTCTCAGTTATAAAGAGGCATTCGAAAGAGTGGGGTTGTTTTCCCTCGAGCAGAGGGGGTTGAGGGTGTTCATCATTGAGACGTAGAAAACTATGAGGGGCACAGACAGGAAGAAATTCTTCCCTTGATGTAGCAGATTAAGGCAAGGCGATAGAGGTTTAGAGATGTGAGGAAAGGCTTTTCTCACCCAGAGGCTGGTGGGTATTTGGAATTCACTGCTTGCAAGGTTGGTAGAAACAGAAACCCTCATTACATGGAAGAACGATTTAGATGTACATCTATGCTTCAAAGGCAAACATAAATATCAGTAAATAATTAAAGATTAGATTCCCTACAGTGTGGAAACAGGCCCTTTGGCCCACACCAACCCACCACAGAGTAGCCCACCCAGACCCATTTCCCTCTGACTAATGCACCTAGCACAATGGGTAATTTAGCATGGCCAATCCACCCTAACCTGCACATCTTTGGATTATGGGAGGAAACTGGAGCAAATCCACGCAGACACAGGGAGAATGTGCAAGCTCTACACAGACAGTAACCCAAGGCTGGGATCGAACCTGGGACCTTGGTGCTCTGAGGCAGCAGTGCTAACCACCGAGCCACCACGCCACCCAAGTTATCCCATTTGGTTCACCCCTGTCCTTTAGGGAAGGAAATGTGCCATCCTCACCTAGTCTGAACCTACACGTGACTCCAGGCCCACAACGATGTGATTGTCAGCTGAAGCCTGGATACTGTCCAGGCCTTGCTCCATTTGAACATGGACTGCTCTGGTATCTGCGGGGTGGCGAATGGTGCTGACCATTGTGCAATCTCAGCAAACAACCCCACTTTTGACTTCATGATGGAGGCAAAGTCATTCATGAAGTGGCTGAAGCCTAGGAATTGACCCTGAGGAACTCCTGCAGAGATATTCTGCAGCTGAGATGACTGACCTCCAACAACCACAGCCAATGTACTAGATATGTCTCCAACCAGTGGAAGAGATTGCCATCTGCTACCCATTGCTTCCAGTTTTGCTAGGGTTCCTTGATGCCACACTTGGTCATGTGTCAAGGGCTGTCCCTCTCCCCGTCCCTCTGCAGGTCAGCTCTTTAGGCCATATTTGACCCAAGGCTGTAATGAGGTCCAGAGCTGAGTGGCCCTGGCAGAACCCAGACTGGGCGTCACTGAGCAGGTTGTTACTGAGTAGGTGTTGTTTGATAACGCTGTTGATGACACCTCAGCCGTGTACTCCGACCCTGTACCTCCCAGCTGGCCGGAATATTGGCAAACATCTTTAATCTCTCCTTAACACAATGAGAAGTTCCCACCTGCATCAAGAAGACCACTATCATCCCAACACCAAAATAAAATCAGGCAGCATGCCTTAATGACTTCCACATCCATCATTATAAAGTGCCTGGAGAGGTTAGTAAAGGCACACATCAACTCCGGCCTTCCAGACTGCTTTGAACCACTGTAATACGCCTACTGTCACAACAGGTACACATCTCCCTGGCCCTACAGAACATCCTTGGAGCATCAGAACAACAAGGACACCTCCATTAGACTACTATTTATTGACTTTACCTCCGCCTTCAACATCGTAATTCCAACAAAACTCATCTCCAAACTCAGAGACTTAGGACTTTGCTCCCCGCTCTGCAACTGGCTCCTCGACTTCCTGACCCATAAACCGCACTCAGTGAGACTAGGCAACAACACCTCCTCCACATTAATCCTCAGCACTGGTGTCCTGCAAGGCTGTGTACCCAGCTCCTTACACACTCACCACTGTGTGGCCAAATTCAGCTCTAACTCCATTTACAACTCTGCTCGCGACACCACGGAGTGGGTCAGATCTCAAACAACGAGACAGAGTACGGGAAAAAAATAGACAACTTAAGATTAGATTCTCCACAGCATGGGGAAACAGGCCCTTCGGCCCAACCAGTCCACACCAACCCTTCAAACAGTAACCCACCCAGTTTCCCTCTAATATACCTAACACTACTGGCAATTTAGCATGGCCAATTCACATAATCTGCACATCTTTGGACTGTGGGAGGAAACCCACACAGACACAGGGAGAATGTGCAAACTCCACACAGACAGTCGCCCGAGGCTGGAATCGAACGCTGTGAGGCAGCAGTGCTAACCACTGAGCCACCGTGCCTCCCTGGTGGAAAGAAAGCTCTCCCTCGATGTCAGCAAAATGAAAAGCTGGTCATTAACTCCAAGAAGTGGAGTGGAGGGGATGCCTTAGTCGGTATCAAAGGGGCTGAGGTGGAGGTGGTCAAGAGCTTTATGTTGTCAGGAGTAAACATCACCAACAATCTCTCGTGGTCCATCCACGTCGGTGCTACGGTCAAGAAAGCACACCAACACCTCTACTTTCTCAGAAGGGTTAAGGAAATTCCGCATGTCCTCAATGATTCTTACCAATTTTTATCGATACACCATAGAAAGCATCCTATCCCGAGGCATCACAGCTTGGTACGACAACTGCTCTGCTCAAGTCGGTGAGGAATTACACAGACAGAGGTTGCTTGAAAAGCCCAGCAGGTCAGGAATGAGGAAGGGTCATCGGACCTGAAACATTAACCCTGGTGTCTCTTTGCAGACATTGCCAGCCCTGCTGAACTTGCCCAGCAATTTCTGTTTTTGTTTCTGATTTACATCATCCGCAGATCTTTCAGTTTTTATTTAGAGATTACAGAGAGCCCAGACCACCCTAAAAACCTAGCCTTCCTTCCAATGACTCCATCAATACTTCCCGCTGTCCTGGGAAAGCAATCAAAGACCCCTCCCGCCCTGGTTATACTCTCTTCCACCAGGCAAAAGATACAAAAATTTGAAAACACGTACCAACAGATTTGAGAACAACCTCTTCCCCGCTATTATCAGACTTATGAATGATTCTCTCATTTATGAGAGTTGAACTTTCTCGGCAGTCTCTCTGCAGCTGCAACACTGCTCTGCGTTCTGTTCTGTTACCCTGATATACCTACATAGGGTATGATTTTTCTGGTTGGCATGCAAAACAATACTTTCACTGTATCTCAGTACATGTGACAATAATAAATCAAATCATCTTCCACCATTTTACAGATGATCAAGAGTTCCTGATATAGCAGGACTTTGCAGTTTGGAATTGTTTTGTTTTTCATGCACAGGACGTACCTGGACAATTTTCCACATTGTCAGGTAGATGCCAGTGTTGTGACTGTACTGGAACAGCTTGGCTAGGGGAGCAGCAAGTTCTGGAGCACATATCTTCAGTACTATTGCCAGAAGGTTGTCAGGGCCCATAGCTTTTGCAGTACCCAGTACCGCCAACCATTTCTTGATATCACATGGAGTGGATTGAATGTGGCTGAAGAGGAGTATCTGTGGTGCTGGGGACCACTGGAGGAGGCCGAGATGGATCATCCACTGAAGATTGGTGCGAGACCTTCAGCCGTATCTTTTGCACTGATATGTTGGGCTCTAGCATCGTCGAAGGTGGGGATATTTGTGGAGCTTTCTCCTCCAATGAGTTGTTTAATCGTCCACCACCATTCACAGCTGGAGGTGGCAGGACTGCAGAGTTCAGCTCTGATCCGTTGAAGTGAAAAGGCAAGAAGCTGGGAAAAGGAATACAATGTTTAGAAAGCAGAACATTTCTGGCATGGTGAGGGATTGGAAAGTCTTGCTGTCCACAGGTATTAAAAAGACCAATATTCAGATAATGAAATTGGCAGCAAGGTTTTGAGATTCTGTTGTAAATGTACGGTTTACACAAACATTTTCTTGTGTCTTGAAGGCAGTCCCCACTGGGGAAGAACCCAGCTCTTGAACACAACGATCAATGACTATCACCAATTCTCAAACAAATGTTCTGGGTTACCCTGGAAGGGGATGTGTCCTTCAAAGGCAGAGAACATGAACTTTGTTTTTAGATTCGATTCCCTCGTGTAGAAACAGGCCAGTTGGCCAATAAGTCCACACTGACCCTCCGAAGAGTAACCAACCCAGACCTATTCCCCTATGTTTACCCTTGACTAATGAACCTAACACTATAGACAATTAGCACGGCCAATTCACTCTAACCTGCATATCTTTGGACTGTGGGAGGAAACTGGAGCACCCGGAGGAAACCCACACAGACTTTGGGAGAACGTGCAAACTCCACACAGACAGTCGCCTGCGGCTGGGTCCCTGGAGCTGTGAGGCAGCAGTGCTAACCACTGTGCCATCCCGGTGTTACAGAAGTCACAGAAAGCTATCAGGAAGGTGCAACAAACAATTTGGAAGGCGCAAGGTACGTTAGCCATTAGTGCATGAGGATCTATATACAAGTGTAATGATGTCTTGAGCTGAAAATGTGTTGCTGGAAAAGCGCAGCAGGTCAGGCAGCATCCAAGGAACAGGAAATTCGATGTTTCGGGCACAAGCCCTTCATCAGGCTTCATTCCTGAAGAAGGGCTCATGCCCGAAACGTCGATTCTCCTGCTCCTTGGATGCTGCCTGACCTGCTGCGCTTTTCCAGCAACACATTTTCAGCTCTGATCTCCAGCATCTGCAGTCCTCACTTTCTCCTTAATGATGTCTTGATGCAATTCTAAAGAACTAGGGTGAGGCTACACCTGGAGTACTGTGCTACCTGTGGTGAGATATACTTCCCAAAGTTCACCATATTGATTCCAGGTACGCTGGGATTATCCTATGCAGAAAGCTTTGAGATTACTGAGTCTCCTCAGTTCTGAAGAATGAGAGATAATCTTTTGGATGCTTTCCATGCATACAGTCTTGGAATAAAGAAGTTCCAGTTTGAACTGAGATGAGGCAGAGTTTCTTCACTCGCAGGGAGGGTGAATCTTTGGAATTCCCTACCTCAGAGGGCATTTGTGGCAGTTCAGTCATTGACCATGTACAAGACAGAGATACATTTCCAGACAGTAATTTGTCTAATCCTTTCATCTTTAACTCATCAGGACAGATGCTCAAGAATACCAAATCAAGGGGAAACTGACTTTTAAGGTAGATACATCCCCAGGGCTTGATGATATCTATCCCAGGATGCTGAGGGAAACAAAGGAAGAAATTGCTGGGACAAACAGCCAGGTTTCTGGTACTGAGACTGGCACCAATGGTACAAGGGATACATTAGGTCTCCATCCTATCGGAAGGATGTTGTGAAACTTGAAATGGCTCAGAAAAGATTTAAAAGACTGTTACCAGGGTTGGAGAATTTTTGCTATAGGGAGTGGCTGAATAGATTGGGGCTGTTTTCCCTGGAATATCAGAGGCTGATGGATGACCTTAGAGAGGTTTATAAAAGCTTGAGGGGCATGAATAAAGCAGAGGAGGTCTTTTCCCTGGGTTGGGGGGGATACAGACGTAGAAGGCATAGGTTTAGGGTGAGAAGAGAATGATATAAAAGAGACCTAAGAGGCAACTTTTTCACACAGAGGGTGGTACATGTATGGAATGAGCTGCCCGAGGAAGTGATGGAGACAAGTACAATTACAGTTAAAGAGCACCTGGATGGGTATATGAATAGGAAGGGTTTGGAGGGATATGGGCCGGGTGCTGGCAGGTGGGACTAGATTAGGTTGGGATATCTGGTCGGCATGGACGGGTTGGACCGAAGGGTCTGTTTCTGTGCTGTACATCTCTATGACCCTCAACGCTGCTTTGAAAACAGGGTAACTTTCAAGTTTTATATATTGATACTTTCAAGCACAGTAAATTTCAACATGTTTAACATTTTGAAATTCAGTAAAGAAACTTAAAAAGTGTATTTGTGGATTTAAAATTTAGTGAAAATTAATATGTTTTATTTAGCACTTTGGCAATATGTGCGATGAAATTTTTTAAATAGATTGTGGATTTTAAAATGATATTTTGCAAAATGGATAATTTTGCAAATGCAATGCTTATCCTTTTAATAATCAGGTTAATTGCCTTAAGTGCGTTATGGATGCAACAGCCCAGATTCCTGAAATTTCAACCCTGCAACTCCACCCTGTGGTCCTCCAGCCCCGCCCCTAAACCTCCAGCCCCGCCCCAAACCGCCAACCCCGCCTCCAAACCTCCAACCCCGCCCCTAAACTTCCAGCCACGCCCCCAAACCGCCAACCACGCCCCATAATTAAACAGATACGCCCCTAAACCTCCAGCCACGCCCCCAAACCGTCAACCACGCCCCATAATAAACAGACCCGCCCCTAAACCGTCAGCCACGCCCCATAATTAAACAGACCCGCCCCCAAACCTCCAACCCCGCCCCATAATTAAACAAACCCGCCCCTAAATCGCCAGCTACGCCCCATAATTAAACAGAGCCGCCCTTGCCCCGCCCAATAATTAAATAGACCCGCTCTAGCCCCGCCCAATACTTAAATAGACCCGCCCGTAACGCTCCAGCCCCGCCCCCTAACACCAACCCCGCCCCGAACCCTAGAAGCCCCGCCTCCTACCGGTCGAACCCTGCTCCTGACCTTCCCGCGCTGTCCCCAGTTCACCTGCCCCTCCAGCACCGTCCCTGACCCATCGATCCCCCAGCCCCGCCCTCTTGCGTACATCTCCTCACTTGGACCTCCGTACCGCCCTGCATTTACCCCAACCGGAGGCCCCGCCGGTCTTCCCGCCCCGCCCCCTGCCCTCCAATCCTATCCCATGCTCCTCCAGTTCTCAGTCGTCATAACCCACGCCCCGCCCCCCTGCCGCCGACGTCGATAATCAAAGTCTGTCCGGAGATCCTCCAAGCCCGCCTCGAGGTATCCCGCCCTGCACCTCCAGGCTTCCCATTGGTCCTCCAAACCCCGCCCCCTCCACCGCCAGCCACGCCCTCTCCTGGTCTCCCAGTCACCTCGCCGAGCCCGCCACCCCCCATTCCTACTCCCAGTTACCCACCCAGCTCCCTGGGCCTCCCCAATCCTTGCCTTTTCCCTGCACCCACATGACCTCCAGCCCCGCCCCCTGACCTTGCAGCGCCGCCCCTTCTGGTCCTCCAGCACCACCCCTGGTCCCCTCCCCCCTAACCCATCCTCTTCCCCCTCATCCTCAAGTCCCTCTCCGCGGCACCCCGACCTCCCGCCTGCCCTTCCTTCCCCCGTTCCTGCCCCTCCGCTGGTTTCCTAGACCCGCCCCATCCCTCCATCCCCACTCCCATCCCTGATCCATCAGCTCCGCCCCATCGACCACAAGCCCAGGCGCTTGTCCTCCAGCCTCCCTCCCCCCCTCTCCCTCCCTCCCTCCCCCCCTCTCCCTCTCTCCCTCCCCCCCCCCTCTCCCTCTCTCCCTCCCCCCCCCTCCCTCTCTCCCTCCCCCCCCCCCTCTCCCTCTCTCCCCCCCCCCCCCCCTCTCCCTCTCTCCCTCCCCCCCCCTCTCCCTCTCTCCCTCCCCCCCCCCCTCCCCCCCTCTCCCTCCCCCCCTCTCCCTCCCCCCCCCCCCCTCCCCCCCCCTCTCCCTCCCCCCCTCTCCCTCCCCCCCTCTCCCTCTCTCTCCCCCCCCCCCCTCTCCCTCTCTCTCCCCCCCCTCTCCCTCTCTCTCCCTCCCCCTCCCGTGCCGCCCCTTGAACTCTAGCCCCTCTCCTGATCCACCAGTCCCGCCCCCAGTCTTCCACTGGTGCCTCTGGTCATCTAGAGCAGCGCACTTATCCTCCATCAGCATCCCTCACTAATCCAGGCCCGCCCCGGTCCTCCACTCCTGCCCCAGTTCCACCGCTGGTCCTCCAGCCCCGCCCTCGGACTTCTCCGCCCCTAGTCCTCCAGCCCCGCCCCTAGTCCTCCAGCCCCGCCCCTAGCCCTCCTGTTCCACCCTAGTCCTCCAGCCCCGCCCCTAGCCCTCCTGTTCCACCCGAGTCCTCAGCCCCGCCCCTAGCCCTCCAGCCCCGCCCCTAGCCCTCCTGTTCCACCCTAGTCCTCCAGCCCCGCCCCTAGCCCTCCAGCCCCGCCCCTAGCCCTCCTGTTCCACCCTAGTCCTCCAGCCCCGCCCCTAGCCCTCCTGTTCCACCCTAGTCCTCCAGCCCCGCCCCTAGTCCTCCTGTTCCACCCTAGTCCTCCAGCCCCGCCCCTAGTTGCGTCACCCGGTCCCCCAGCACTGCCTTTGGTCTTAAAGTCCCGCCCCCGGCATATCTTCCCCACCCCCAGCATTGCCCTCTGTCCTCCAGGCCCGCCCCCGGTCATACAGCACCGCCCGCAGTAGTCTAGCCCCGCCCCTGGTCCTCCGGCCCCGCCCCTGGTCCTCCGCCTCTGGCCCCGCCCCCCGATCCTCTTGCCCCGCCCCTGGTCCTCCGGCCCCGCCCCCCCCGGTTGATTGACACGGTAATGGCGGCGCGGCGGTGCTTGTGAGAAGCGGGAGAGAGTGGGAGATCCGAGCCGCCGCCGCCGACGCCCAGCCCCGGCCCCGGCCCCGGCCCCGGCCCCGGCCGCAGGATGTCGGCCACGGCCCGCCGCAAGCAGGAGGAGAAGCACTTGAAGCTGGTGCGGGAGTTGGGATCGCGGCCCCACAACCGGCAGTGCTTCGAGTGTGAGCAGCGGGGTCCGACCTACATCGACATCACAGTGGGCAGCTTCGTGTGTACGTCCTGCTCAGGCATCCTGTGAGTACCGGGGCCCGGGGCAGGGGGCCTGGGGGCCCGGGGGATCGGGGCCTGGGGCAGGGGCCTGGGGCCTGGCGGGTACCCGAGACCGGGGCCTGGGGCCTGGCGGGTACCCGAGACCGGGGCCTGGGGCCTGGCGGGTACCCGAGGCCGGGGCCTGGGGGAGAGGGCTCGGGGCCTGGGGCCTTGCGGGTACCCGAGGCAGGGGCCTAGGGGAGAGGGCTCGGGACTTGGGAATACCTGAGACCGGGGACTGGGCCCTGGACCTGCTGGCTGAGGCCGAGGGTAATAGCTGAGGCGGGAGACTGCGGCCTACAGAGCCCTTGGGGCCTGGAGAGTACATGAGGCCCCAGCCTGGTGCTGGGGCGAGGGAGGGTGTGTGAGGGCCTGGAGTGGGCTAGGGAGGGAAGACCGGCTGCATCACAGGCTGCTGTGGGGCCCTGACAGCTCTGTGGTCCCTTGGCCTCAGGATGGACATTATATGCTAATGTGCTGAGGGGCAGCAGGGCAATAAAACCTGGGGAGTCCTCATACTGTGGGCACCTTGTGACTTCCTACAGCACGCACCGCCTGGACTGTATGGCTACAGCACTCTGTTCTGTACTGATCCTGTTCATTAGACACTCGCCATACCTGCACGGCAATAACTTGCTCAGTTTGGGTTCTGCCAGGACCACTCGGCTCAGGATGTCATTGCAGCCTTGGTTCAAACGTGGACAAAAGAGCTGAATGCTTGGGGTGAGGTGAGATTGACAGCCAGGAGTCCAGGACTAGAAGGCACAGGTTTAAGGCAGGAGAGGAAAGGTTTACAAGGGACCTGAGGGGCAACCTTTTCATGCAGAAGGTTGTGTGTGAATGAGCTGCCAGAGGATGTGGTGGAAGCTGGTACAACTACAACATTTAAAAGGCATCTGGATGGGTATATGAATAGGAAGGGTTTGGAGGGATATGGGCCAAGTGCTGGCAGGTGGGACTAGATTAATTTATGCTATTCACCATGGACGAGTTGAACCGAAAGGTATGTTTCAGTATTGTTTGTCTTTATGATTCTGTGGACAAGTGTGGCATCAAGGAGCCCGTAGCAAAACTGGAATAATTGAGCATAAGGGGGCAAATTTAGCAGTGGTTAGAGTCATTACTGACACGTAGGAAGATGGTCATCGTTGTTGGAGGTCAGTCATCTCAGCTCCAGGGCATCTCTGCAGGAGTTCCTCAAGGTAGTGCCCATGGCGTAGCCATCTTCAGCTGCTTCATCACGACCTTCCTTCCATCATAGAGTCAGTTGTAGGGATGTTTGCTGATGATTGCACAATGTTCAGCATCATTCGTGATGACTCAAATGCTGAAGTAGTCCATATTCCAACACCCTTCCCCACCCCCACCCCCCCCAAGTCCCTCCTCCCTACCTTTTATCTGAACCTGCTGGACACACTTTCCTCATTCCTGAAGAAGGGCTCGTGCCCGAAACGTTGACTCTCCTGTTCCTTGGATGCTGCCTGACCTGCTGCGCTTTTCCAGCAACACATTTTCAGCATATTCAAACACAACAAGACAGCACCCAGGCTTGAGCTGAGAAGTGGCAAGTAACATTAATGCCACACAAATGCCAGGCTATGACCATCACTAAAAGACATTCTGCGTTCAGACATTTGGCACTCAGTGGCATTGCCATCTCTGAATTTTCCACTATCAACATCCTGGGAGTTATCATTGATCAGGAACTCAACTGAACTCATCACGTCACAGGATTTATGTGATTACACGAATAGGTCAGAAGCTAGGAACACAGTGGCAAGTACCTCTTGATGTCTCAAAATGTGCCCACCATTAGGGCGGCACGGTGTCTCGGTGGTTAGCACTACAGCCTCACAGCGCCAGGGACCCAGATTCGATTCCAGCCTCGGCCAACTGTCCGTGTGGAGTTTGCACGGTCACTCCGTGTCTGTGTGGATTTCTGTCGGGTGCTCTGGTTTTCTCCCACAATGCAAGGATGTGCAGGTTGGGTGGATTGGTCATGTGGGTGGCATGGTGGCTCAGTGGTTAGCAGTCCTGCCTCACAGCGCCAGGGACCCAGGTTCGATTCCAGCCTTGGGTGACTGCGAGGGTTTCCTCCCACAGTCCAAAAAAAATGTGCAGGTCAGGGTGGATTGGCCATGCTAAACTGCCCATAGTGTTAGGTGCATTAGTCAGAGGGGAAATGGGTCTGGGTGGGTTACTCAGAGGGTCGGTGTGCACTTGTTGGGTCAAATGGCCTGTTTCCACACTAGGGAAACAAATCTAATTTGCAAGGCACAAGTTAGGAATGTGAAGTAATACTCCCTACTTGTCTGAATAAATGCTGCTCCAACAACACTCGAAGGATGACCTTGTCCAGTACAAATCAATCAGTTTGATTGGCACCGCATCCACAAGCATCCACCCCATCCGCCACTAATTCGCTGTTCCATTACTGTCACTGGGGCAAATCCTGGAATTCCCTCCCTAATAGCATTGTGGGTCAACATAGAGCAGGTGGACTGCAGCAGCTCACTACCACCATCGCAAGGGCAACCAAATGCTGGCCAGCCAGCAATGCCCACATCCCACAAACATGAATAAATAAATAAAAGCAGCCTGCTTGAACTGTTTGACATGTACTCTGGTTCTCCTCTGCAGGGTGTGTGTGCAGTGTGGAATGTGTACAAGGCCAAGGCCAGTCAACTGGGAATAAAACACTTTTTTTGTTTAGAATCCTACAGTGTGGAAGCAGACCATTTAGCCCCTCAAGTCCTCACTGACCCTCTGGCGAACATCCCACCCAGACCCATTCCTGGAACCCTGTATTTCCTATGGCTCATCCACTCAGCCTGCACTTCCCTGGGCACAATGGATTATTTAGCCTGGCCATTTCACACAGCCTTTGGACTGTGGGAGGAAATCACTGGGAGGATGCTGACGCAGACACGTGGCGAATGTGCAAACTCCACGCAGACAGTTATCCGAGGCTGGAATCGAACCTGGGGCCCTGGCGCCGTGAGGCAGCAGTGCTAACCACTGAGCCACCGTGCCGCCCTTTTTCTGGAGCAAATAGTGTGTTTTCTGTGACTGACTCATCAAAATAAATGTAACATACTTTTAAGGCATCTTATTCTTGAGTTCATCTCATAGTACATATAACACAAATGTAGAGATCATAAATAGTTTACTGAGTCATTAGATACTGCACGAGGTATTCTGACTATACCACACGCTGTGATTATAGTGCATTTATAGATATAAAAGACTATATTGAGGTTGTGTTCTGTCTATCCACGATACTGAATGATACTAAGTACCGTAGTAAGTATTGGACGTGTACAACAACTATCCTTTGTATTGTCCTGATAATACACTCAATTGTAATCCAGAAACAGTTGGAGCTAAGTCATATTTGGCAATATTAGGACAGGTGCCTAAAAGCCTTGTCACTGAGGAGGGTTTTAACTCTGAGAGAAAAAGTCTGAGAGTAAGGCTGGAGAAAGTTATAGTGTTAGGAAAAGGACGATGCCTTAATATTTAGGAACACAACAGGTAGCTGAATTCCTTTGGCATCATCTTCCAAATCCATTACCTCTACCATCTAGAAGGGCAAGGGCAACCGATACATGGAAACTGTATCTCCTGCAAGTTCCCTCCAACCCACACACCATTCTGACTTAGGGCTATATCACTGTTCCTTCAGTGTTGGTCAGTCAAAATGCGAGACTTCCTCCCCACATGCATTGTGAGCTAACCACAGCAATGGGTTATGGTGTTTGGAGAAGGAAGCTCAAACCTGGGCTGGGAATCAAATGCTTCCCCAGCCATTGACACCCATATCTGTTGTATGAAATTTAAAAAAGACTTGAGCAGTGGGTGATTGGTATGGGTGTCCAGAAAAGCAGTACTCTCGGGCAAGAGGTATGATAAACCCTGAAACCACAGTAGATACGATGCTGCCCTTTATTGGTTGGGGAAATTGAGTAAGGAGTCAGGATGTTGTGTTGCAGCTCTATAAGAGTTTGGTTATGCCCCACTTTAGACTGCATTCAATTCCGGTTGCCACATTACAGGAAGGTTGTGGAGGCTTTGGAGAGGGTGCAGAATAGGTTTACCAGGGTATGGCCTGAGCTACAAGGAGAGGCCGAACAAACTAGGGTTGTTTTCCCTGGAGTGGCAGAGACTGAGAGCAGACTCTGGTCCATAAACCAATGAGCTGCATGGACAGGGCTATCAGTCACAATCTGTTTCCCAGAGTTGAAATGTCTAAAACAACACGGCATGCATTTAAGGTGAGAGGGAGCAAGTTCAAATGAGATGTGGGGGACACTTTTTTTTATACACAGTGGAAGGAGTCTGCTTTGGTGGTGGTGGTGGAGGCAGATATGACCAGGGTGCGTAAGAGACTTTTAGATAAGCCCATGAATATGCCAGGAATGGAGGGATATAGAACAAGCAGAGGCAGAAGGGAATAGTTTAGTTTGGCACAGCATTGTGGGCCGAAGGGCCTTTTGCTGTGCTGTGCAGGTCTACGTTCGATGACTGAGGTTTCACTCGAAGTCGGGTCAGGTAGAAATTCAGTGCAAAAAAAACCGTTGTAGAAATCTGAAAGAAAAGCAGAAATTGGTAGAGAAACTCAACAGGTCTGGCAGGATGTGTGGGGTGAAAGCAAGAGTTAATGTTTCTGATCCAGTGACCCCCCCCCACCCCCAGAAGTGATGATTATGCAGGTTTTCACTGAACCATAAAATATCTACGTGCAGGTGACCTTCGGTTTAGACCTTCGGTGTGGATTTGGAGGAACTTTGAGGGATGAAGGAGAGGCACGCAGGCTGAGGGTGGGAATCTCGTATCTCAATGCCGAGGATACCGATTCTGGACTCCTGAGCAACCCCAGCTTTAAGCTGATGCATAGAAGGAGGGCAGGTGGACGAGAAGTAGTGTCAGGCAATGGGAAGGATAAGAATACAAATAAGATTTATGAAAAATATTTTCCAGCCAGGCATAGCTGGGCCAGATGATGGAGGTGAAAGGAGTCAGGCTCGTCGATGTTGAGAGTGCAGGGACATGAGCTCAGTTCAGGATCAAATGGAATACACTGGTTCACTGGAGAGAGAGAGAGGAGGATGTGAAATTGGTTGTAAACCTATTATACTGGGAAGGAATGCTTTTAAAGTGGCCTGTTTTTAAAGTCTCAAAGGTCTGGCTACTGAGGCTGTTTAGTGAAGGATTCTGGGATTGCAAATTTAATGAGGGCCTGTACCAGGGTTGATCAGATCTGCAGGAAACATTTATCTTCAGAGAACAGACCATCGGGTAGAATCTACCCTATCCCTGCAGCCCTGCATTTCCCATGGCTAACCTACACACCCCTGAACACTCTGGGCAGTTTCACATGGCCAAACCTGCCAACCTGCACATTTTTGGACTGTCGAAGGAAAAGGGAGCTCCTGGAGACGCGGGCTGAATATACAAGCACCACACAGACAGTTTCCCGAGGCTGCAATTGAACCTGGGTCCCTGGAGCTGTGAGGCAGCAGTGCTAACCACTGAGCGACAGTGCTGCCCCTTGGAAAAACATTTCCAACACTTTAAATGAAGCGTGACACAGTTTTTTGATCCTGATCAAAGATGGAGTTGATCTGAGGTTGTGAAATCTTAGAACAGTGAAGGGTACGCAGTGGCTTTGTGCTAATACCATTGTGCTAGCAATCCAGAACCCTAGGCCAGTGGTCTGGAGTCATGGGTTTGAATCCCACAATCAGTAGGCAGTGAAACCTGAATTCATTAAAATCTGGAAATCACGCGACGGTTACCATTGTCAAAAGTTGTATAAACCCACCTGGTTCACTGATGCCCTTTCGGGAAGGATTTCTACCGTCCTTGTTTGGTCTGGGCCTACGTGAGACTCCAGACCCACTTGACAGTTTGGGATGGGCGATAATTGCTGGCCTGACCAGCTCCATCCACTCGCTATGAATTAATTTCTACAGTGTGCAATGGAGAAGACCATTCAGCCCATCGGGTCTGAACCAGCTCCTTCCTAATAATCCCTCTCCTGTATTTATTCTAATGCCCCTTTTACATGCTCACTCACTGACTGTGCCCACCAGCTGACCTGGCAGCATCTTCCAAACATTCACCACTGGATTCCTTAGAATCGTTTTGCTCATGCCCACTGTGTCAATCATCCTGAACTTGTCCCATCTGGTTGTCAGGGCTTTGGTCACTGGGCATTTTCCTAGTTAACCCTTCGGTTATTTTCAAATGCCACACGTCCTTCAGTTTGCCCGCGTGTGCGCTGCACCGTGAAAGATCGGAACGTTACACAAGTGCCAGCCATGAACGCGATTTGAATTTCTCCTGCTGAAGGAGCAGATGTATGATTGCTGAATGTACTCGTGCCCTGGAGCTCTTTGCAGCCAGTGCAGTGAAGGCAGAGGGGTGTGCAGGCCAGTGTGTGCAGTTACATCTGAATGCTGCCACAGTCGCACTGGCTGGCATCACAGGTGGAGGGCTGAATGGCCTCCTCCAGTTCAGGAGTAACATCCAGCCAGCCCCCGCAAACTGATTAGGAGATTTGTTTGAAAGTTGTGCAGCAGTTTGTCTGGAATTGTGGTCCCTGGAGGTGAGGAGCAAGCAGCAACCTGGCTGAGGCAGTCGTTTCTTGATTGACTGGGAGTTAAAGGTTAGGCGAAAGTGAGGACTGCAGATGCTGGAGATCAGAGTCCAGATTAGAGTGGTGCTGGAAAAGCACAGCAGGTCAGGGCAGCGTCCGAGGAGCAGGGAAATGAAAGGTTATCTGGGGCTGGGCAGAAAGTGGCTGGCAGCTTCAAGTGGATCAACCATAAGTCAATGTCCCCACCGGCCCGAGGGGCTGCTCTTCCTCCTAACCTGGATCACCGGCCCCGGGGGTGTTTGATGTTGACCAGGCCATGCTTTACCTCCAATATTGTTGAGGGATCTTTAACCTCAGTAAGTTGAGGTTCTCTGCCTCACCAAATGGATAACATTTCCAACAAAGTGACACTAGTCAGGCGTGGACCTTATCCAGTCCTTGGGTTTGAAGCAGAGCTGGGAGTTGCACCTTCCTGACTGAAGCTGTGCCCTGGTTGAGGCAGGACAGGAATACCGTGTGTGATGCAGCTGAGCCTGTGATAGCTTGCGATGCCCTGATATCCTGAGTGCGAGTTTAATTCGTCTACGTTCTGACTCAGAAGACATTTCTTTGTCTTTAGCAGCCTCTGAAACTCATGCAACTAATGACCGTAGATGTGATGATCTCAGCACCTCTGTGGTGAGGTGAGGAGGCTGTCTGGCAGGTTTCTTGTCTGATTTGGATAGGTTACTGTGGTTAGAAAATATAACCCATCTCGATGTCTACATTACTGATCTGCTGCAGCTTGTCACTTCATGCTGTTAACAGCACCATATGAACTTTTTAATCGGTTAGAGGCATTGCTGATTGGCCAGGGAGCAGTTCAGGGTGAACTTATTGTTGTGGGTCTCGTCACATGATGACAGATTTCATCATCTAAAGCATGTTAGTAAACCAAATAAATTTTCATAATTTTAAAACAATCAGCATTGCTTACCATTCAGCCAATGGTAGAATTGAATTGAATTGAATTTCATTGTCTGCTGTAGTGGGACTTGAACCTCGTCCCCAGGAGTTCTGCATTGCTGGTCATTGACATTATCAGCACACCATCTGTCCTATTCTTGGAAACATGCAAAATATTACTTTACATGACCAAACAATCTGCTTTTCTCTCTCTCTGTCTGAGAAATTATCTTCTGAATACACTGCTGCCTGGGATACACTTCTAAAGGTACCGGCTCCTTCCTGTACCTGAATCCTCACTCAAACAACTCTGTGCACTCTCTGTGCTCCTCCAGTTCTCAGTTTCCAACAGTGTTGGCCATGCCTTCAGCTTCCTGGGATTTTAGCTCCCTTATTCCTTCCTTAAACCTTTCCACTTTTTTCCATTTAAGATGCTCCATAAAACCTACCTCTTCGGCTTAAACTTGGTCATCTCAGGGAGTCCTAGAGATGTGCAGTGTGCATTCAGACCCTGTAGTCCCATTTGCCAGCACTTGGCCCATATCCCTTTAAACCCTTCCTATTTACACACAATCCAGCTGCCTTTTGAATGTTGTAATTGTACCAGCCTCCACCACTTCCTCTAGCAGCTCATTCCATACACGTACCACCCTCTGCGTGAAAAAGTTACCCCTTAGGTCCCTTTGATATCTCTCCCCTCTCACCTTAAACCTATGCCCTCTAGTTTTTAACTCCCCTACCCTGGGGAAAAGACCTTGTCTATTACCCTACCCCTGCCTCTCATGATTTTATATCCCTCTCTAAGGTCACCCTTTCAGCCTCTGGTGCTCCAGGGAAAACAGCCCCAGCCTATTCAACCTCTCCATATAAACTCAAACCCTCCAACCCTGGCAGCATCCTTGTCAACCTTTTCTGAACCCTTCCATGTTTCACAACATTCTTCCTGTAGCAGGGAGACCAGAATTGAACGCAGTGTTCCAAAAGTGGCCTCAGTGATGTCCTGTACTGAAGCAACATGACCTCCCAATTCCAATATTGAATGCAGTGACCAATGAAGGCAAACATACCAAACAACACCTTCACTACCCAGTCTACCTGCGACTCCAGTTTCAAGGTTTCTTTGTTAGACAATGCTCCCCAGAACTTTTACTATTAAGTCCTGCCATAATTTGCCTCCCCAAAATGCAGCACCTCACATTTATCCAGATTAAACACCATCTGCCACTCATCAGGCCATTGGCCCATCTGATCAAGGTCCCATTGTACTCTGAGGTAACCTCCTTCACTGTCCACACACCAGCAATCTTGGTGTCATCTGTCAACTCTCTATACGTCCCTCCTATATTCACATCCAAATGTTTTATCTAACCGACAAAAGTAGGGGACCCAGCATAAATCTTTGTGGCACACTGCTGGTCTCCGGTCTCCCTCCACCACCGCCACCCTCTGTCTCCTGACTTTGGGCCAACTTTGTATCCAAATGGCTACGATTTCCTTTAACAAAGCCAACATTGACTATCCCTAATCAGTCCTTGCCTTTCCAAGTACACGTAAATCCCGTCCCTCAGAATCCCCTCCAGTAACGTACCCACCACTGACATCAGGCTGACCGGTCTCCAGTTCTCTGGCTTTTCCATATAACCTTTGTTCAATAATGGCACCACGTTAGCTAACCTCCAGTCTTCCGGCACCTCACCCTTGGCTATCGATGATACAAATATCTCAGCAAGGGGCCCAGCAATCACTTCCCGAGCTTCCTGCAGAGTTCTAGGGTACACTTGATCCACCTTTATACATTTTAAGGTGTCCAACACCACCACCTTCTGTAATAGATGGGCACTTTTCAAGATATCACCCTTTATTTCCCCAAGTTCTCCAGCTTCCATGTCCTTCTCCACAGTAAACACTGATGCAAAATATTCAGTTAGTATCACCCCCGTCCCCTGTGGTTTCACACACAGTTAGCCTTGTTGATGTTTAAGAGGTCCTATTTTCTCCCTAGCTACTCTTTACTCATGAAGGTATTTGTGGAATCTGTTTGCATTCTCCTGTTTGCCAAAGCTGTCTCATGGTCCCATTTTGCCCTCCTGATTTCCCTCTTGAATATACTCCTCCTGCATGGAAACAGATCCTACAGTCCAGCCTGTGTCCATGCTGACCATCATCCCAAACTAAACTAGTCCCTCCTGCCTGTGCATTGGCCCCTATCCCTCTAAACCTTTCCTATTCATGAAATTAGCCAACTGTCTGTCAAACATTGTAACTGTACCTGCATCCACTGCTTCCTCTGGAAGTTCATTCCACACATGAACCACTCTGTGTAAAAAAAAAAGTTGCCCCTTGTGTCTTTTTAAAATTTTTCTCCTCTCGCCTTAGAAATATGACCCGTAGTCTTGATACTCTCTGAGGGATTCCCACGATCCCAGCTGTCTATACCTGACACCTGCTGTCTCCTTTTACTTGAGCAGAGCCTGAATTTCTCCAGTCGTTGAGCATTCCCTCCACCTACCGGCCTTGCCCTTCCCAGTCACAGGAACGTACTGCCACTGGACTCTTGTCTCATTTTTGAAGGCCTCCCACTTTCCAACTGTCCTTGACCAGTGACCATCGCCCCCAGTCATCTTTTGGAAGTTGTTGCCTACGACCATCAAACTTGGCTTTCCTCCAATATTGAGCTATAACTTTTAGATCAGGTCTATCCTTCCCCATCACTATTTAAAACGATGAGAATTATGATCATTGGCCTGAATGTACTCTCCTGCTGACAGCTAGGTTACTTGTCCTGCTTTATCTCTTCTGAAATCTAGCTGTGACTTGGTGACCAAGTTATCATTGAATTATTGTGAAAGGCAGGGTGTAGTGTTTGAGCCCATGCCTTTCTCATGTATATTTTTTAAAAGCCTTCTTGGGATGTTTAAGTCCGCCCTTTATTGCTGAGAGAATAGTTAACAGGCAGGCACATTGCTGGGGTCTGGAGTCACCTGGGGGAATGCAGGTTTCCTTTCCTAAAGGCTATTCATGAACCGGATGGGTTTTCCTAACAACTGTCCCTGGTCATCATTAGATTCTTATTTCCATTTTTTTTTAAACTGAACTCCAATTCAACCATCTGTCACTTGAACCCAGGTTCCTGTACACTTGGGTTTCTGGATTAATAGTACAGTGATAATACCACAAGGTCATCACCTCCCCTTGGTGTTTGTGTGAGAGGCTACACGTGGTTATATATCTGACAGAGCCACACCGCTTGCCTAGTCACCAGATGAATAATAGCCACAAGTCGGGGTGGGAAGCGCTGCGCTCTTTGCTGTTCCCTCCTTCGTAAACCACAGACACCAAGCTAGCGCTGTACGAGCAAGGTTGGCTGACCGTGCAGCGTGGCCTACGTGACTCAGTCACTCCCACCCTTCAGCCGTCAAGGCTGCCAGAGGTTACCAGCACTGTCGATGAACCTGAAGTGGATGAAAGTGGAAGCTTGAAGTGTACAATGCCAGTGGGAGGCACTTAGTTTTTTAATGTCAAGGTTAGATTTCCAGCACCACTCTGATCTTCAGCATCTGCAGGGTTTGCTTTTGCCTACTTGGTTTTTAATGTTTGAGCAATAGCATTGCTGCAAGCACTTACATGTTGTACTGCAGGACGTTCAACTGTGGTTAGATTAGATTACATTACTTACAGTATGGAAACAGGCCCTTCGGCCCAACAAGTCCACACCGACCCGTATACCACCTACATTTATCCCTTCACCTAACACTACGGGTAATTTAGCATGGCCAATTCACCTAATTGGAACATTTTTGGATTGTCAGAGGAAACCGGAGCACCCGGAGGAAACCCGCGCAGACACGGGGAGAATGTGCAAACTCCACAGAGAGTCACCTGAGGGGGGAGTTGAACCCGGGTCTCGGGCGCCGTGAGGCAGCAGTGCTAACCACTGAGCTACTGTGCTGCTCGAATGTGTCAGGCAATTGAGTTAGTTTGTCATCTGTTGTTGCCTTGGAAAAGACTGACAGCGGTTGTCCTTGCATTTAGCTTCCCTTCCTTGGGGGTGTTTTCTGGATGGCTCATTATATTTGCTTTTGCTTTCGAATGGATTGGGGAAAGCAGCTGGTGGTTTTACCCGTGAGTGCTACCTCTCCTCCAGGCTCAGAATTCTCTCTCGTTGTGGTCCCCCTTCCCTAAGGGATCTGACACAGTTAGATTGCCAGTTGTCTGTTTCTCATTGTACAGTTTCCAGGCCAGGACGGCTCTCCTCCAGTTGGGTTGCTAACATATTTATCCTGAAAACAATTCTGTGTACACTATAACAATTCCTCCTCTGTGGCATTGTTACTGATTGGATTTGATTTGTCCGATCTGTGTGCGTATTGTTGCATGTGCACATTGTGGGCATATTGTTGCCCATAAATTACAGCTTTACTTTTATTACTTGCACCTGTACTTTCTTGTTTAATGCCTTTCCACTCCTCTTGGGGGGGGGGGGGGTGGGGTTTGTGTCCAACAACCACATTTGCTTGCTCTCACTAGGTGTTTCTCCATTTTACCCATACAAGATCCCACTTTCCTGGGGCTAATATCTTTCCCATTGCGTTAATATTCTCTTTAGCCAACAATGGTAGCCATCTCCTGTTCCTTTTCGCCACCCTGGTCACCTTGCAGCCACGTCTCCGTTATTCCAACTATCTCGTGCATTTTTTTTTAACCCGGCTGGTCAATCCACTTTCTTTCACAATGTTCTGCCCTAGGATCAGGCCAGACCTTGTTCTTAGTATTTCATTGTGGCAAGCTGCCATTCTCCAGCTTAAGCTTCCACTTAAACTTGGGGGTTCAGAGTGAAGGAAAATGTGTATTTACTCTGCCAAGTTTATCTCGTTGTCGAGCCAAATCTCATTCCAAGTAGCACAGGCCAAAGCTTCTGTGCAGTGGTGAGGGAGGGCCACGTCATCTGAGATCCTCCTCTCCAGTTATGAGGTATTAAACTCAGCAACTCCTGCTCTGACCCAGCTCGAGGAGACATTTAACCTTCCACAATCTGAAGGAAAAAACCAGCAAAAGTTCTCCTGGTGTTTGAATGAAGGTGACAACTTGGCACTTCAGTCTCGTGCATCCCAAAAGTAGCAGCCAGACCAATATTCCATTTCTCTGCTTTATTGTGAGAGTTTAATTTGTGCAAATTAGTTGCTTCATTTGCCTACACTTTGTTTGCACTTTAAAGCACCACGGGGAAGCATTTTGCAGTGCTAGAGAAATAGGAGGGGCCACCTAACGAACAGCTCTGGTTTGTGGCCAATCCCCTCACTGTCATCCCGGTAAAGGACTAGTCAGACGTTTGATTAAGTTGCCATGTTTTACCCTTCCTTTGTCCTTCAGACTTGCATTTTTGTAGCACCGTTTGCAACTTTGGTTGTCTCACATTTTCCCCCAACAATTGATGCTGTCCAAAGAACAGAGAAAATTCCAGCACAGGAACAGGCCGCGCCGATCTAGATGCTCTCTCTAAATCTGTCGCTTATTTTCTCAGGATCTGGATCCCTCTGCTGTCTGCCCATTCATGGATACATCTTAATGACACTATCGTGCCCACCTCTAACCACCTCTGCTGGCAACAAGTTCCAGGCACCCACCACCCTCTGCGTGAAGAACTTCCCACGCATATCTCCCTTAAACCTTTCCCATGTTAGCTTGAACTCGTGACCCCTCTCCAGGAAAATGTTTCTTGCTATCCACCTGCCTATACCTGTCATTATTTTGTAGACCTCAATCAGGTCCCCCCCCCCCCCAACCTAATAATCCTATAATCCTAATAATCTACTCAACCTCTCCTCATAGCTAACACCCTCCTGACCAGGCAGCCTCCTGGTGAACCCCCACTGCACCGTCTCCAAAGCACCCACATCCTTTTGATAGTCATGGAGATATACAGCATGGAAACAGACGCTTCTGTCCAATGTGGCGACCAGAACTGTACGCAGTATTCCAGATGGAAAGTTTTATACAACTGTAACATAACCTGCCAACTCTTGTACTTAATGCCCCTCCCTAAGAAGGAAAGCATGCCATATGCCACCTTTAGGGTACAATGGACCTGATCGCCCAGATCTTTTATTCATATCTAAGAAGTAAGAGGGTAACTAGAGCAAGGGTTGGTCCACTGAAGGATAAGGAAGGGATGTTGCCTGTCGAACCTGAGAAAATGGGTGAGATTCTTAATGGTGACTTTGCATCAGTGTTCACTGAGGAGCGGGACATGATGGATGCTGAGATTAGAGATAGAAGTTTGTTTACTCTGGATCAGGTTGATATAAGGAGGGAAGATGTATTGGGTAGGTTAAAGGATATTAAGGTGGACAAATCCCCAGGACCGGATGGGATCTATCCCATGTTGCTGAGGGAGGCGAGAGAGGAAATAGCTGGAGCCCTGACAAATTTCTTTGTAGCATCCTGAAATACAGGTGAGGTGCTGGAGGACTGGAGAGTTGCTAATGTTGTCCCCTTCTATAAGAAGGGTGGTAGGGATATTCCAAGTAACCGACATAAGTGATGGGAAAGTTGCAGGAGAAGGTTCTGAGGGATAAAATCTATTTATGTTTGGAAAAGTATTTGCTTATCAGTGATAGGCAACATGGTTTTGTGTGGGGGAGATCGTGCCTTACCAACTTAATAGCATTATTTGAGGAAGGGACTACGTTGATAGATGAAGGAACGGCTGTAGATCTCATTTACATGGACTTTAGTAAGTTGTTTGATAAGGTTCCCACGATAAACTAATAGAGAAAGTGAAGTCACATGGTGTGCAGGGTATTCTAGCTAGGTGGATAGGAGACAGAGTACTAGTTGAAGGGAGTTTCTCGAAAGGGAGAAAGGTGACCAGTGGTGTTCCACAGGGGTCAGTGTTGGGGTCACTGTTGTTTGTAATATACATCAATGATCTGGAAGAGGACACTGTTGGTCTGATCAAGCTTACAGATGACATGAAGACTGGTGGAGTGGCAGAAAGTGTAGGGGGCTGTCAGAGAATACAGGAGAATATAGACAGGCTGGAGAGTTGGTGGAGAAGTGGCAGATGGGGCTCAATCCAGACAAATGTGAGCTGATGCATTTTGGGAAGTCTAATTCTAGAGCGAACTGCACTGTAAATGGAAGGGCCTTGGGAAAAGCCGACGAGCAGAGAGATCTGGGAGTTCAGGTCCCTTGTAGCCTGAAGGTGGCTGCACAGGTGGATAGAGTGGTCAAGGTGGCATATGGTATACTTGCCTCCATCGGACGGGGTATTGAGTATAAGAGCTGGCAGGTCATGTTAACATTGTACAAGACATTGGTTCGGCCACATTTAGAATACTGTGTACAGTTCTGGGCGCCACATTACCAAAAGGATGTGGACCCTTTGGAGAGGGTGCAGAGAAGGTTTATGAGGATGTTGCCTGGTATGGAAGGTGCTAACTATGAAGAGAGGTTGAGTAGGTTAGGTTTGTTTTCATTAGAAAAAAGGACTTTGGGGGGGAGACCTGATTGAGGGTCGCTCTTGAATTGGATCTTTCAAAATATATCACCTTACATTTTCCTGGATTGAACTCCATCTGTCATTTCTCTGCCCAACTCTCCAATTTATCTATATTCTGCTTTATTCTCTGACAGTCCTCTTCACTATCTGCTACATCACCAATGTTGGTGTCGTCTGCAAACTTCCTAATCAGACCACCTATACCTTCCTTCAGATCATTTATGAACATCATAAAGAACAGTGGTCCCAACACTGATCCCTTCAGAGATTAGATTCCCTACAGTTTGGAAACAGGCCATTAGGCCCAAGAAGTCCACTCTCACCCATTTCCTTACATTTACCCCTGTCTAATACACCTAATGCTATGGGCAGTTTAGCATTGCCAATTCACCTGGACTGTAGGAGGAAACTGGAGAACCTGGAGGAAACCCACGCAAACTTGGGGAGAATGTGCAAACTCCACACAGATAGTTGCCTGAGGCTGAAATCAAACCTGGGTCCCTGGTGCTGTGAGGTAGCAGTGTTAACCACTGAGCCACCGTGTCGATCGCTGGGGAACACCACTGGTCACAGGTCTCCATTTTGAGAAACTCCCTTCAACTAGTACTCTGTCTCCTGTTGCTCACCCAGTTCTTTATCCACCTAGCTAGTACACCCTGGACCCCATGTGACTTCACTTTCTCTATTAGTTTACCGTGGGGAACCTTATCAAACGCCTTACTCAATTCCATGCATGTGACATCTACAGCCCTTCCCTCATCAATCAACTTTGTCACTTCCTCAAAGAATTCTGTTCAGTTGGGAAGACATGACTAACTTTTTGAACTGTTAAGTTGTAACACAGGAAATACAGATTTAATGATCTGGATGGCCTCTAGTGCTTAGTGTTTCTGTGGTTGTAAATGCAGCAGCGAATTTGTGTCCAGCAAGCTTCAGTATAATAATCTGGGGTGTTCATATCCAGCTGGCAGGGGGTTTGGGGTCCTTGGTTTAATACCTGAGCTGAAGTTTTCCCTCAATACTGGAACTGGTATTGTCAGTGAAGAGTCTTTGTCCTCGAGCCTGTGCGTTAGGCCATAACCCCACATCCATCTGACTGGGGTGAAAGTCCACTGCACGCTGAGACCTAAGAATCTTTTGTAACATCTGCTGTTTGTTTTGCAAAGTCCAGTTTTAGAAGCTGAAATGTAACAATATTTGGGGGGGGGACAAAAGTAAAAGTCTGGAAGGCAGCTGGGGATGGGCCAGCTCTTTGTCAGGACCAGCACTGGGGCATGTGGCCATGGGTTAGGTGTTTCATACTCACATTCCCATCTACTCCCCACTTACTGGGCAGCACAGTGGCTCACTGAAAACCTGATGTGTAAAAGCAAACGGGTGGGAATCTGAAATAATGGTGGAAAAGCTGAGCACCTGAAGAGTACACGCCTCAAACCCCAAAATGGCTTTTCTCCAGGAAGCATTTGAATTCGTAGAAAGCACTTGCCTTTTGTTTACCCCGGTGAGCAGAGAACTGTAATTCCACTCATACAGACTTCACCTGATCGGCTGCACACGTGCGTGAGGGAGGACTTGAAATATGACAACTAATAATGGGTGGGTCAGTGGTTAGCTCTGCTACCTCAGCGGTTTGATTCTAGCCTCTGGTTCCTCTGTGTGGAGTTTGTAGATTCTCATCTCTACATAAGTTTCTGTGGGGTGCTCCCATATTCCAAACAGGCAGCTTAGACGGATTAGTTGCTGGGTTTAGATTAGATTACTTAGTGTGGAAACAGGCCCTTCGGCCCAACAAGTCCACACCGACCCGCCGAAGCGCAACCCATCCATTCCCCTACATTTACCCCTTACCTAACACTACGGGCAATTTAGCATGGCCAATTCACCTGACCTGCACATCTTTGGACTGTGGGAGGAAACCAGAGCACCCGGAGGAAACCCACACAGACACGGGGAGAACGTGCAAACTCCACACAGTCAGTCACCTGAGGTGGGAATTGAACCTGGGTCTCTGGCGCTGTGAGGCAGCAGTGCTAACCACTGTGCCACCGTGCTGCCCACGAGATATGGGGGAATTGTGGTTCTGGGTGTAATGCTGTTGAGAGGGTCGGTGCAGACTCAATGGGGCAAATGTCCTGATCCTGTATAAACGCTGTGATTCTGAACTTGAGTCTCTTGTCTACCAAGTGTCTTTCCACTTCTACCTTTTAAAAATATTCAATTAATCCACATCCACCAGCTTTTGAGGCAACGTGTTCAAGAGTTGCACAGCCCTCAATTTTTTTTTCTGTCTGAAAAAGATGACCTTTAATTTTAAATCAGTACGGTCACAAGAGGAGACCTCCTTCCCATGTCCACCTTGTCAAGATCATTCAGGGTCTTCCACATTTCAGTTAAAAGCCTTTCATTCCTGATGAAGGGCTTTGGCCTGAAACGTCGATTCTCCTGCTCCTCAGATGCTGCCTGACCTGCTGTGCTTTTCCAGCACCACACTGATCTAAACTCTGGTTTCCAGCACCTGCAGTCCTCACTTTTGCCTTGTACATTTCGACTAAGTCAGCTCTCACTCTCTCACCTCCCCAGTGGAAACAAACCCGGTCTGTCCCACCTTTCCTCAGAACACAGCTCACTCTTTTCAGGTGTCATTTGAAGAAACCTCCGCTGGACTGCCCCCACCGTGCTTACATCCTCCAAGTAAAGAGACCAAAGCTGCACATGGTATTTGAGATGTGGTCTCCCCAATTCCCTGTGCATCTGAAGCAGGACATCCTTTTGTAATAAATGGTGGTTTTCTATCAGCCGCCTATCTGCATATTAACGTATTTGTAACTTGCGCACTAGAACACCCAGGTCCCTGGACTTTGGAATTCTGCTATCAATGCAGTGGGCTGAGTGGCCATCCTTGGTGCTGTGAAAGCTACTGATATGTCAACCCGAGCAATAAACTCCAGTGTCTGATAAATGGTTTGCAAATACTCGTAAGAAATTGCAGGGATTATAAAATGTAGTCTGAGATTTTCTGAACTCTGTTGGAAACAGATTTTTATGACCTTGTGTTTTATGAACTGCTTATGTAACGCATTCCTCAAAGGGCATTTCATTTCTCTTCTCTTTTTCCCCCACCACCCTCTACCCTGGTGTTTGAAGGAGAGGCCTCAATCCACCTCACCGAGTGAAGTCCATCTCCATGACAACCTTCACTGAACAGGAAATTGAATTCCTTCAGTCGCATGGCAATGAGGTGAGTTCAGAGCTTGCTGGGGGGGGGGGGGGGGGGGGGGGGGGGGGGGGGGGGGAGGGAAGAGCATGCTGTGTATTGGATGGATGGGATAGGAAGGGGAGCTAGAGACCTGGGGCTCTTTCTAAATGCTGAAGGGTCCATCCAGCAGCTTATTTGTTGCTCCTCAGTCTGTAGAATCAGGAGTGATCAGCCTTCCCCTGCTTACAGAAGGAATAATGCAGCTGCTGCTCTGACTCAGAGGCATAGCGATGTACAGCATAGAAACAGACTCTTTCATGCTGACCAGATATCCTAAATCATTCCATTCCCATTTGACCCATATCCCTCCAAACACCCCTCATTGAAATACCCATCCAAATGCCTTTTAAATGTTGTAATTGTACCAGGCTCCACCACTGCCCGTGGCAGCTCATTGCATACATGCACCACCCTCTGTGTGAAAAAGTTACCTGTTTCCCCCTCTCACCTTAAACCCTCTAGTTTTGGAATTCCCTATCCTGGGGAAAAGGCTATGACTATTTACCCTCTGCATCTCCTTCATGATTTAATAAACCTCTCTCAGGTCCCCCTTCTGCCTCTGATATTCCAGAGAAAACAGCCCCAGCCTATTCAGCAACTCAACCTGAACCCTTCAAGTTTCACAACTCCATCCGAGAGCAGGGAGACCAGATTGTCCTCAATTTTCCAGAAAGTGGCCGAACTAATGTCCTGCTCAGCTGCAACGTGACCTCCCAACTCCTATACTCCGTACATTGGCCAGTGAAGGCAAGTGTACCAAATACGCTCTTCACCATTCTCTCTACCTGTGACTTCACTTTCAAGGAACTCTGAACTTGTGCTCCAAGGTTTCTTTGTTCAGCAACACTCCCCAGATTTTGCCATTAAGTGTATAGGTTCTGCTATGATCTAGCACCTCACATTTATCCAGAATAAACTCCATCTGACACCACTTGGCTCATTTGTCCTCCTACCGTATGGAGAGGTGATGGTTTAGTGGAATTATCATCAGTCTTTGAATTCAGAGACCCAGGTCGTGCTCTGAGGACCCCCGTTCAGATGCTGCCATGACAGAAGGTCGAATTTGAATTCGGTGAAATCGCAAATTGTGTCTAATCGTGATGTATAGCTATTTCTTGGGGAAACTGCTTCACTAATATGCTTGAGGGACTGGACTCTCGGCATTGTGATTGCCTGTTAACTGCTGTGTGGCCAATTATGGCTGTCTCCCTGACTGCCTGGCCAGTGACGCACTCATCCTGTGACTGAAAGGAAAAAAGAATGTTAGCTGCTTATCTGCTATCTACCTCAGGCAAACAGAGTATGGCTGCATTGCGGCTGAGGCAGCGTTGAAGTACCCCTCTTCCCTATTCGTGGGGTCCAGTTCCACACACGCGGACACCCACTTTGTCCAAGGTGAGTGTGCAGGCATGAGCAATGGGAAGGGACTGTTCAATTGCTCTAGCTCGCCCTGCCATTGATTCTCAGCCATTTAATGGCCACGAGATTTGGTCCTGTATTTTAGTCACCACTCAACCCTCTCCACCTCACTCGCAACTGAGAAGACAGTTTCTTTCTCTCCACTCGAACATTTCCTTCAAAATCTGTTAAAGATCTCAATGAGATTGCTCCTTGATCTTCCATCCTGGAGGGGGGGAATACAAACCTCATGTGGTCCGGGCTCTAAATTTAAGGCGCCCTAGGATCATTTTGTTGAATCTGAATCTGTGCTACATTTATAGCTCTGCCCGAAGGAGTGGGACCAGTTCATTCCAGATGGGGACTAACCAGAGATTTACAGAACTGTAACCATGATCAGTGAGAGAATTTGACAGTGAATCTGATCAGCTGTTATTCTTTGTGATGCGTTTTGACTTTTCGTTTCTGTTGTTTTACGCCCCTGTTCTGCCGGACACTTCTGCAGCTTTCCAGGGTAGAGGAAGGATTACAAGCAGAAACCATGCAACCAGTCTTCACAATGTCATTTTTTTTTAGCTCCAGTGTCTTTCTGGTGAAGGAGTGTTGCTCCCCGTGTAAGATGAGCATATCCATCTTGAGGTGTGGAAGGCCAGCCCTGAATGGGCAGACTTTACAGCCCTCTATAATCTTTCCCACATTGGAACACCTAACCTCCAAGGGCTCTTGAAGTACACTGTACTTCGATGTTTAGCATCACCCGCAATTCTTTTTTGATACAATTCTGCAAGTGACACTGCATATTCAAAGTATCTGTAGGCTGTGTCCAGGTAAGCATTTCCTGGGGAAAAAACCCCAGAAATTGCTGTAGAAATGGAGGTGGGGAGAGAGAGAGAGAGACGCAGAGTCCATGAGTAGGTAAAATTGGGTTGGCTGGAATGAAAGCAACTCATGTCATGACAAAAGCTGCAGTGTCAAGGTGGGTAAAGGATATGGAAGAAGGTATTCAGTCTCTACAGTTCTGAAGGCTGCGGGATTCCCAAACAGAAAATATTCCTTTAGCCTGAAGCAGGCCTGAGACAGAAATGTTGGTCAGGGAAGACGGAATTGCAGGCTGGAAGCTCAGCGTTGTTTGTGCAGATACAATCTAGATGTTCCACAAGTCTGTGTTCCCTCTCCTCAGTGCAGAGGAGAGCACATCTTGATCAGCGAGTACAGTAGACTAGATGATTTGCTGCTTCAACTACAAGGTATGTCCAGGACCTTGGAGACACAGGATCATAGAATTGTCAGAATGCTGAAATAGCTGAAAATGTGTTGCTGGAAAAGCGCAGCAGGTCAGGCAACATCCAAGGAACAGGAGATTCGACGTTTCGGGCATTCCTGAAGAAGGGCTTATGCCCGAAACGTCAATTCTCCTGCTCCTTGGATGTTGCCTGACCTCCTGCGTTTTTCCAGCAACACATTTTCAGCTCCGATCTCCAGCATCTGCAGACCTTACTTTCTCCTCGCTGAATGCTGAAATAGGCTATTCAGCCCTTTGTGCCTGCACCGGTTCTATCACTGAGTGCCGGTCTCTTGTCTTTTCCCGCATTCCCCGCATGCCATTTCGATCCAAATAATCCTCTAATGTCCTCTTGAATGCCTGAATTGAAATTGCCTCCACTACATTCCAGACTGTGTATTCCCAAACAAGGTGGTGGGTGAGAAAGGGTTTCCTCACATCACTCTTGCTTTGTTTACACGTTACTTTGAATCACTGAAGACTGAGGAGGTAAACAGGCAAGTAATTAAAAAAAATATAACGATGCAAGAAACAAATGGGGACCCTTGTGAGACAGTGGTTGTGTTCCTATCTCTGAATGTGAAGGTCTGGGTTCAGGCCTGTCCTGTTCCAAGCATGTGTAATAACAGTTTGATTTATAATATATATCTAGACGGAGCAGCTGTTATGCAGGCTGTGAAACGAGAGTGGCAACACTGAGGAAGACAAGAAGATCTATGCAGAAAAGAAAATGTATAAACTTGTCATGATTTCAGTCTCTTCGAATCTACCAATATTCGAATAATTTTGAAAAGAAATTGAATAGACACTTGAAGGAAGCAAACTTGCAAGGGCGAGAGGGGTGGGGACTGGGGCTGCCTGATGAGCTTAATGGTCTTCCTCTACTGTTATGATTCTAAATAGTTTGAACAGCTCCCTGACACAGATCATCTTAACCTATCCTACTTTACCAGAGTGTTCCCTCATGTCAGTGCCATCCAATGCTGTGTCCATGTGTTGGGGGTTCTGTCTTGCCCACAGTAATCGGATTAACCTGACCTGAAAGTAACTGGTACAATCTCTGGGTGATTACAACCCATGTCCCCCACCTTGCCTGCCTGAGGATGAATAACTATTCAAATCTCATCTTTGAAATAATTCTCCTGATGTTACCCTGAGGCAGCCATGCTCCACCTTGAGACTGACTTATTTTTCTCTTGCTCAGCTGTGAGTTGGAGAGCAGCCCAGTGTTTGCTGAGTTAGTTTTATTTGGCTGGGCCGCTGGATGTAGTGAAGCCAGCTTGGCTGAAACACATACACTGGAAGCATTGAATCGTACAGCACAGCAGGAAGCCATTCTGCCTATTGACACTTTCCGAAGAATAACCCGCTTCCTCCACCCGTCTCCCATATCTCTGTAAATGTTTCTCCTTTGACCCTTGTGATCCCTGCCTGCCTGTTTCCCTGTCCTGGCTGTCATCTTGTGCCTGTGAGTAAACGTGCCTTCAGCTCCAAAAAAAAATGCTGCAGTCACCTCTGTACAGATCAATGTTTGAACCTCCTGCACAGAGAGTGCCTCACTCCACAAACACAGCTTGCACTGTTTAATATTTCACATTGCCAAATCTGTCTTGCAGAATTCCATTTGATATTGCCACATTCTCTGCTCTGCTCTGCTGCTGAAATACTCGAGTTTCTGGATGAGAGTTTGAAGTCAGGGTCAACTCGCAAGGGAAAGCTCTTTTTGGGGGGGAACAAAAAAGGAAGACCCACTGCTAAAATATGCCTTTTATAGACCTGTTTTGGTATAAAGAATTTCGAGGTTGCGTACTCGCTGGGTGGGTCAGGCGGAACTTGGTATGAAGTCAGTGCAGTGTGTCAGAGTCCATGGCAGCACCAACAAGAAGTTGCCTTTGTATAGCACCGTGAGCCTCAGTTTAAAAAAAATCCCATTCTACTTTCAGGACTGTAATAAGACCAAAAAGAACCAAAGGACATAAAGGTGAATAGCAAATCAGAAAATCCCTACAGTGCAGATAGAAGCCTTTTAGCCCATAGATTCTGCACTGACCTTCCAATGGGTATTCCATTCAGATCCACCCTATTCCTGTAACCCTGCAATTACCATGGCTAATCCACCTAGCTTACATATCCCTGCAATTACCATGGCTAATCCACCCAGCTTACATATCCCTGCAATTACCATGGCTAATCCACCCAGCTTACATATCCCTGGACTCTATGGGGGCAACTTAGAATGGCCAATCCTGGTAACCTGCACATCTTTGGACTGAGAGGAGGGGAGAATGTGCAAACTCCACACAGTCAGGTGCTTGAATCTGGAATCGAACCTGGCTTCCCGGCACTGTGAGGTAGCTGTGCTAACCACGGAGCGCGATAGGATTTGGAATATATTGCGAGCGTGTGTGGTGAGGCAACTTCAGTTGTGATCTGTCGAAGTGGAATTGAATCATTTTCTGAGTTGGAAAGGTTGCAGGGTTATGGTGACAAATGGGTGAGGGGACTGTTTAAGTTGCTTTCAGAGAGAACCGTCTTGGGCATGGTGGGACAGAATGTTGAGAGGCTGGAGGAGGGTTTCAGAGATGAGGCATGTAGATGCTGAAACAGGTAACAGAGATGGGGAAGGGGTGTAGGGCCTGGAGGGGTTTGCAGAGATTATGGAGCGGGTCTTGGGTCTGGAGGAGGTTGCAGAGATGGGGAAGGGGTGTAGGGCCTGGAGGGGTTTGCAGAGATTATGGAGCGGGTCTTGGGTCTGGAGGAGGTTGCAGAGATGGGGAAGGGTTGTGGGCCTGGAGGAGGTTACGGTGGTGATAGATTGGTAGTGCAAGATGTTGTATGTGGAAAAGGGGGATGAGGATTTTAAAATCAATGCAGTTGCTTGACCAGTGTTGGTCAGTCAGGCAGAGGCATTAGTGGGATGTAATCCAGTGACCATTGGGAGCGCAGCTTTGGAATGAATGTTGCCATTTTCTGACTGAATAAAACCACAGAATTGCAGCCTTGGGTGCTTTCCAATGCTCCCACCGGCGGCCCATTTGGCTACCTCTCAGGAGCAGCCTTTGTGTTTTCCTCCTTCCAGACTGCTTGCCTCAGTTTGAGGGTGGTAATGGGCTTCCAGCGTTGCCTTGGACAAAAGATACTTGCAAACTATTTGAAATCATCCTGGGATCTGGACAGAGTTGTTAGGGAGCAACTTTCCATTTGTGAGAGGCTCAAGAACGAGAGGGCACAGATCGAAATAATTAGCAAAAAGGAAAAGCAACAAACTATGCAAGAAGCAAATCTTTCTCGTGCAGCAAGTGGTTAGGCTTTTGCAATGTGTCACTGAAGAGTGTGATGGTGGCAGGTTCAGTCAGAGCTCTGAAAAGGGAATTCAGCTATTCCCAGAGAGAATGTGCAGGGGGGAAGCAAGAGACTATCTCTAGGTGAATTGTTGGTTCTGAGGTCTGGCTCTGACCTGATCGGTTGAATGGCCTCCTATGGTTCAGGACTGTCTCCTGACTATTTGACTGGGTTTAAAGTCATGTCCGAGCTAGAACATCTCCGGCAATTGTGGCATGGGACAGAATACGGAGCTGAGCTTTGTCATTTCTCCCCGTGTGTTAAGACGAGCCGTGTGCCAGAAGGCGGTGTAGTTAATAATGTAGTTTAGGTTTGTACCCCAGCCTTTCCTTCGTCCAACTTGAAGACCGTAAAAGCACAATACTGTGGATGCTGGAATTCTGAAACACATTGCTGGAAAAATTCAGCCCATCTGGAACCATCCAGTGGAGAGAGAGGAGCATCGTTTTGAATCCCGTACCACCCTTCAGAACTGTTCTGATGAAGAGTCCAATCCGATTCGGAATTTTGCCACAAGCTGCATTTGTGTAGCAACCCGATGAAGACATCTTTTGACCAAACGAAAAAAAAATGCCAAAGAACTCCGGGTACTGGAAATCGGAAGCAAAAACAGAAATTGCCGGAAAATCTCAGCAGATTGCTGGAATCAGTCCTGAAGAAGGGTGACTGAAGCTGAAGATCCACATCTCCTGCCACACCTTTGTTTTTCCAGCAATTTCTGGGGTTTTTTTTTGCACCTTTTGACTGCCTGACTTTCGTAACTCACGTAGTGAGCACCTGATTGCAGACAGCAACTGAAATTTAATCCATTCCCCCCCCCCCCCCCCCCCCCCCACAGTCACCATCCTGTAACAATACACGCTGTCTCCCTCTGCATTATTCACCACTTTTCAACAGAGTGTTGACGTTCCACATTACAGCTGGGCAGAAAGCAGCCACGCTGGCATCTCCTTTTACTCTCCATCATCCTCGTGTCCAGCAGTGACTGCACTTCAGAATCTTGCAGTGCGGTTTGGGTGTGCGATTTATAGATGCATCACTCCCTCCGCTCATTCATGTTTTAAAAAAAAAATGCTTTATTAAAGTCAAGTGTCAAAACCAGAGGTTGAATTAAGGGAAGATTAGTCTTAAGTAAAATGCATGCCTGGGCACAGATAGTAAAATAGAGTTCAGGCTAAAAATCACTGGCAGCGTTCTGGCCAACAGCGCCAGTATTGATTTACCAGCCAGAGATGGGTTATCTGTTGCTTACGTTTGATGCCAAATGCTTTCCAAAGACTGTACTCTTGCTATGCTGGTGATTATAAATGAACAGTTCCCTTGAGAGTGTCTTGGCACATGAGGGTGTCAGCATCTCTAACGAATTTGAGATCCAGGTAGTCGAGTAGGTTCCGCCATGATCTATGCCTGTTGTTGCTTTGCCTAATGGCCCCATTCTGTAGAACGCGCAGGGACTAGAGGTTCAGGTTTATCGACCTTTGAAGTTGGGGGATGTCTGGGAAGCGCAATTAAGAAAGCAGTTGGGGCTTTGGAAATAAGAGGTTTTGAGTTAAAACAAAAAAACTGGGTCATGTGGAGCCTTTATATAAAACTCCAGCTGAGCTACAACAAGAGCATCCAGTTCACTTCTGCTCGCCATACTTTCAGCAGGGTTGCGAGTGTCCAAGAGAGGGGTGGCGGACATTTCCCCACATAGTTCCAGGTGTGAGGGCATTTTCGCATTGATTTTGGGCTAGTTCCCCTTGGAGTGAAGGAGATTGAGGGGTGATTTTCATCAAGGGATATGAGACGGTGGTAGGTTTGGGTTAAACAGACCCCAACCGCAGATGTTGCTGGCCATGTTCTGAAGTGTCACTGGACACTCATTCTGCTTTCTCCCCATAGATGCTGCCAGACCTGCTGAGTTGCTCCAGTCATGTATATTTTTCTTTAGAACTCCAGCATCTGCGTTTTTTTTTTGTTTTATCACTGCAAGCACAAAGGGAAATGGATTTAACGGGGAAAGAGATGCTGAGGGAGAGGTGAGGAGGAATGCTTTTCTATAGCGAGTGGAAATAACCTGGAACATGCTGGAAGTTGAAATGATGAAAATTTTCAAAAGGAAATTGCAGCAGATAACCTCCATCAGCTGGGGAGAGAGGGCGGAGATGAATGGGACTGACTGGGTTGCCCTGCAGAGAGCTGGCTTCCTGCTGCACCTGAATGATTGTGACTTGAGTTGCTGGTAATTTTAGAGTAGTATTTGAATGGGTTGATGAGCTTCATGGCTAAGGATGAGTTGTCCTAATTGAAACATTCGCAGCCACCACCTCCACACTGTCCTGGGGTATGAATAGAAGCACAGTCATACAACACAGAAATAGACCCTTCAGTTCAACTCTATCCACCTTATCCATGCCCCTCATGACTTTATAAACCTCCGGCGCTCCTGGAAAAACAGCCCCAGCCTATTCAGCCTCTCCCTATAGCTTGTTTGATTCTTTTTATGATTTTTGGTTCTCGGTTCTCCATTTCCTGGAGGTAGAGTTCTCATTGATGCCAGTACTTTCTCCAATAAGCTTATGTTGGTCTAGAGAGTGTTTGCTGGCATAGAACTTGCCTGCGCTTGCTCAGATTAGTACCATAGCACTCTTCTAATCCCAGACCAGAGGACAGATGGGACTTTGATCTCCTCTGAATGCCAGCACCTCAGACTGGATCATCACATGGTTTTATGTGTAGCTATCTGTCACGAGTCTTTAGCGCTTTACCTGCTGAGTGGAAGGGAATGGCCTGAGTCATGGCTGACTCATCACAGACGGGGGTCTTGTGGTTTGTGACTTTAACACTTGATGGGGATACCAAATCGATGACATCACATTGTGAAATGTGGCCTGTACAAAGAGGAAGTTTGTGACGAAAACTTCGGAGGAAATCCTGGCCACAGCCAGAGTGCACAATAGCACTTTACTTTTTCTCACTTGCTTCAGCCACACCCCACCACTCTTTCATTTCCTTCCTCTCTTTCACTGCCATCTTCTTTTTCTCTTGTGTTTTTTATGTTATCAACCCCCGCCAGTCCTTGACCTCTATTTCTGTGCCCTGTCTTTCTGTTCTGCTTCTCTCTTGCTCTCTCTCCCTGTCCCTCAGTCTTATCCTGTGTTTCCCCCCCCCCGCTTTGTGCCCCCGTGCCTCATGTTCACTCTGGCACTTAGTCCTGCCCTCCATTTCTGTTTTCCTCCTTTATCTTTTTCTCTCCTTATCCCTTCCTCCCTCCTCCCCTTCTCTCCACTTTCACCAGCTACACCCCCTCCTCATTCCCCTCTCCTCATTAATAACCATGGCACAGCCCTGTCTTGTCTCTTTCTTTCCAACCTCCTCAAGTCCTGCCACTCCAACTCTTCCTCTCACTTCCTTTTCTCCCACTTACCCCTTCCTTCCCCACCTTTTTCCTTGTGCATTTCACCCTACTCCACCGATCCTTCTTCCCACTTCCCCATACCCTTCATCGTACTCCCCTCCCCTATAACTGCCAGTACCTGTTCTCCCTGGAGCGTCGGAGGCTGAGGGGTGACCTTATAGAGGTTTATAAAATCACGAGGGGCATGGATAGGGTAAATAGACAAGGTCTTTTCCCTGGGGTGGGGGAGTCCAGAACTAGAGGGCATAGGTTTAGGGTGAGAGGGGAAAATTCTAAAAGGGAACTCAGGGGCAACTCTTTCACACAGAGGGTGGTACGTGTATGGAATGAGCTGCCAGAGGATGTGGTAGAGGCTGGTACAATTACAGCATTTAAAAGGCATCTGGATGGGTATATGAATAGGAAGGGTTTGGAGGGATATGGGCTCGGTGCTGGCAGGTGGGACTAGATTGGGTTGGGATATCTGGTTGGCATGGACAGGTTGGACCGAAGGGTCTCTTTCCGTGCTGTACATCTCTATGACTCTATCCCCTCCCTCTCCCCATCACCCCTCAGCATGCACAGGGAGTGTTCATTCTAGATTGTTTGCTCAGGTTGAAGTTTCCTTATTCCTCCATGGGATGTGGGCCAGCATTTATTGCCCATTCCTAATTACCTGTTGAGAAGGTGATGTGAGTTACCACCTTGAACTGCTGCAATCCATGTACTTGAGGCAGAACCACAGTGACTTGAGGGAGAGTGTTCCAGAACTTTGACCCCATGACGTTGAAGGAACAGCATTGTATTTCCAAGTCAGGATGGTGTGGGTCTTTGGAGGGGAGCTTGCAGGAGGTAGTGTTCCCATTGTACCTGCTGGCGTTGTCCATCTCCGGTGGTAAAGGTTCTGGGTCTGGAGAAGACAGTCACAGACGTCTTGGTGAGTTGCTTATTGTAGATGGTATCTACTTGCTGCTACTGAGAGTCTGTGATGTGGGAGAACATGGTGAAGGTATTGGTTGAGTTGCCTATCAAGCAGACTGCTTTGTACTGAATGATGTTGGCTTCTTGAATATTGTTGGCACTGCGGCCATCCAGGCAAGGTGGGAATATTCCATTACACTTCTGACTTGTGCCTTGTAGATGGGAGACAGGTTTTGGGGAGTGAGGAGATAAGTTACTTGCTGCAGGATTCTTAGCTTCTGACTGGCTCTTATAGCTACAGTCTTACCAGTGGGAACTGAATGACATGTAACGAGGACCCCCAGCCCCTCAATCCCAACATGGTGCTGTGTCCGGTCACAGGGTCTCAACTGCATCCGGAAATCAGCAGTGAGGTTTGTGCTGTCCTCAGAGATATGACGATAACATCATGACAATCTGAGAACCTGATCCTGTATGCAAACGTTTGGGAACTTCCAAATGGCCTGTATAGTTCTGTCAGATAAACATCCACTATGGTGTCGATCTTGCCAGTGTAAATATGTGGACTTGCTTGTACTATAAATGTAGATTTTGCACTTCACGTCCCAGTAGACGACCATCTCAGTGGGTCTACTGATTGTTGAACCCTGGTTTTCACAGTGAGGGGTTCACTGACTCTCAGAATACTCTAGAAAAAATGATTTATTGTGTCTAATTTGAGAAGTTCTGTCACACTCCAGGCATTATGACCTTAGTGTTTATGAAGCATGAGTGATAAAGCGAAGTCTATTCCTTCATGTCAGCCTCTTCTGACCTTTAGAAAAGCAGCAAGTTTTACCAGCAACCTACAGAACTGAAACGGTCTTTGAGGGAACAGGCCTGACTGCACACTTTCAAGTTCAATCAGTGTGATTACTTATAACACCTTCAGATTTGGTCTTCATAAAGTCATGTGTTTTCTGACTTTGGTGGATCCTGGACAAGGGTTGGTGCTGGAGTAGGAGACTCTACCATGGCACCTCCATGCAACATGATCCACTGTTTCGGCTAAGTGAAGTTGGAGGGGGCGGGGAGAGTCAGGGAATTAGTAAAAGGAAAATGTATGTGCAGTTAAGAATAAAGGCTGTAATAATTTCTAACAGAAGCATTTTCAAATCTCATGTGGCCCCTCGCTCCCTGTCTTTGCAACAATCTCCATCCTCTTCTTAGATTAGATTACTTACCTAGTGTGGAAACAGGTCCGTCGGCCCAACAAGTCCACACCGACCCGCTGAAGCGCAACCCATTCCCCCACATTTACCCATTTGACCTAACACTACGGGCAATTTAGCATGGCCAATTCACCTGGCCTGCACATCTTTGGACTGTGGGAGGAAACCGGAGCAAACCTGGGGAGAATGTGCAAACTCCACACAGACAGTCGCCTGAGGCGGGAATTGAACCCAGGTCTCTGGCGATGTGAGGCAGCAGTGCTAACCACTGTGCCACCGTGCTCTTCAGTCCTCTTTAACTTCTTCCAGCCCCACTACAAACCTTGTATCGTTGTTTCTGACCCACCCATTTTTCCCCTTCCAACTGAATGCTAAATTCGATCAAATTATGGTCACTGTTTCTAAGGGGATCTTTAACTCCAACATCGTTTGTTGCATCTCACCAGATCACCAAAGCAGCCTGAACATTAGTTGGATCCACAATTAGAGCATAGAACAATACAGGGCAGGAATGGGACCTATAGCCCACGATGTTGTGCTGAACATGACTGTGAAACGCCCTATTGTATCGGCCTCCTCCACTCCTGGTAGTGCATTCCAGTTTCCTACCAGTCCTCGTTTAAAAAGAAATTGCCCCTTACATCTAGGTGTTGCCCCTCTCACCTTTAAATGCATACTCTCTGGTTTTACACATTTCAACTGAGAAAAGGATTCTGACTGTCAACCCTATCTATACATTTCATAATTTTCTAGATTTCTATCGTCCCTCCCCTCAGAATCTGCTGCTGAAAAGAAAATCAACCTGAGCTTCGAGCCTGTCCTTCCAGCTCTCACCCTCAAAGTCAGGCCGTATCCTGGTAAAACATCTTCTGTACTCTCTCCAAAGCCTCCACGTCCTTTCTGTAATGTGGTGACCAGAACTGAATGCAATACCCTTAAGTGTAGCCTAACCAAAGTCTTATAAAGCTGCAACATGACATCTTGACTCTTGTAATCAATTCCCTGTCCACCTCCTTTACCACCTATCTACTTGTCTGGCCACTTACAAGGAGCTATGGAGCTGAACCCCAAGATGCCTCTGTGTACATCCGTGCTGTTTAGGATCCTGCCATTAACTTTTCTTGACATTTAATTTTCTTTGACGTTTGATCTCCCAAAGTATAGCACCTCGAGCGTACCCAGGTTAAACTCTGTCTGCCATTTCTCTGCTCATATTTGCAACTGATCTATGTCCTGCTGTATCCTTTGACAACCTTCTGTGCTAAACAGAATTCCACTGAAGCCGCAGATCCCTGTGGAACACCACTGGTCACTTACTTTCAGCCAAAAAAGCACCCTTCCACCACTCCCTTCAGCCTTTCCTGTTTTCGTAAACTGTCCTGAATAGGCTCCGTCAAACCTTCCCCGGGACCACATCTGGCTATCCCAGTTTTACGTGTAGGTCAGAGTCCCCCATGATTAATGTGCTGCCTTTTTTTTCATGCCCTCATTATCATCTAATTTATCCATGCAGCTATTGAAAGGGAAGACATGTGTACTACTCCTACTGGTCTCGTAATCTTTGTATTTCTTAGTTTCATCCATTTGGGTTCTGTATCTTCTGATCCAAGATCGTGTCTTGTTATCATACCTACTTCTTCATACACTGACAAAGATGCCCCACCGTCCTTTCCATCCTACCTGTCTTTTGGAAAAGCCCTGAATATTTAATCTGAGCTTTGATTCCCCCGTAACCATGTCTCTACAATTCCTACCCATTACCTGTTCATTTATTTTGTCACAAATATCTAGTTCAAGTAAAGAGCAATTCATTTTACCTTTTTAGTAATTTTCTCCCTTGACCCAATCTATTGCTGATTTTCTACGTTTGTGTGCTTTCCTGTCTGCCCCACTATGGTTGTCATTATTTAAGAGCCACCTTGAAATGCTGCCATATCCCCTTGCTTTGTGAGTTGACGTTTAAAAGCCCACTCTGTGCGGAAGCAGCTCCTTTTGTTACTACAGAGGCTGCATTTCAAAAAGCACTTTGTTAGCTGTCGAGCACTTTGGGGCATCTGGTGGTGTTGGAACGTTCTCTGTAAATGCGTGCCTGTCTTTAGCTGCTTCTTTCCTCATAGTTTGCAGGGTTTTTATTTGGTCAGCGTTCAAAGAGTAGGATGAGATTGTGGAATCTGATTCACTGCGGAAAGCCCCCCGTACGCCTGCCAATGCTGAATGCACAGGACTGTGGCAAGAACCTTTGGACAGCAAGGATAGTACCGCAAGAGTCACTTTATTCCTACACTCTGATTATCATCACTGGGAGCTTTTGTGCTGGATTAGATACTATCTCTAAGACAGCCACTTGGGTCTGTGTATTCCGTGCTGGTGATGCTGCCATGCACACTCTCCTCCCATCCACCTCATTCTCCATCCCTTATTAGTGTATCCTCCTGTTCCTCCCTCCATCATCTGTTTTACCAGCTCTCCCTTTTGAGTGTATTTGTTGTCCCATATTTCCACCCACCCCCCCACCCCCAAGTTGAAGCAAAACGCTGAGAGATTCAGTGCAGTTTTACCACCTCCATCTTTATTCTGGGCCCTGGAGGGCGAGACAACGATTGCCCATGTGCTCTCAGTCTTCTCTGGAACAGCAACTTCTCAATGAACTATATAGTCAGCTTACAGGGAGGAGTATCCAGATAAGGCAACATTCATATTAATTGGGTGACTGTTACAATAGCAGAGACCAAGCCCTTTACTATTATACAATGAACGTCCTTAACCTTTTTAACCAGCTTCACATAATGAATACCTTTCATCTTGTTAGTTGACCTTGCATACTGAATGCTTCAAATATTGTTAAATGACTCTACAAGATGATTAGGGGTTTACAAGATGATTAGGGGTTTAGATAGGGTTGACAGTGAGAACCCTTTTCCGCTAATGGAGTCAGCTGTTACTAGGGGACACAGCTTTAAATTAAGGGGTGGTAGGTATAGGACAGATGTTAGGGGTAGATTCTTTACTCAGCGGGTTGTGAGTTCATGGAATGCCCTGCCAGTAACAGTGGTGGAGTCTCCCTCTTTATGGTCATTTAAGCGGGCATTGGATAAGCATATGGAGGTTATTGGGCTAGTGTAGGTTAGGTAGACCTCAGTCGGCGCAACATCAAGGGCCGAAGGGCCTGTATTGCGCTGTATTTTTCTATGTTCTATAATGACTGCATTTCCACCTTGTTAACCCATTACCCTTGCCTCCAGCTCCCCATTGTTAACTGTAAGTTCTCATCTGATCTGAGTCATGCTCAGCTAAATCTCTTATTTCCCAAAACTCAGAATTTAACTCTTTCCCTGCCTGCTCATACCCTGTAAGCATTCTTATTCACTCCTTTTATCATTTCACGATAACCACCGAGATGGCACTAAACCGCTTTCATCAGACTCTGACAGCCGGTATTTAACCAAGTTATTGACACACCGCATACAATGTTTATAGCCAAAAATTATTAGTCCATTACAGTAATTAGAGTTTGAAGAATCCTCCCATGTGGGAAAAAAATTCACCAGTAAAGTTCTTAAATCCACAGTCCTTAGTGAGCACTCCATCCCCTCCAAATCGACTGGAAATGAGCCAGTTCTCCAAAATCATCTTCAGTAAAGTCCAATCTGAAAACAAAACTCAGTCTGTTCTTGTATCAGTCCTGAGAGAAGTTTGATTTCTTGGATAAGGACAGTTAAATACTTAACAAAGCTGAAGGGACTGTCATCCCTGCAGAGATGCTTCAGATGGAGGCTACCAGTGCACCTAAGTGTGTAGTGCAGCAGCTGCAGCAGCAGGCTAGGTGAATACAGCATCCTTTGCTGTGTCTGCTCCCATTCTGCTGTCAAATGTAACAAAGCCACTGGCTGTTGTGTTGATGTTAACTTGATCAGCGAACCTTTATATCCCTTAAATGAACGAAAGACAAGGTAAAGCTCATGTGGTTTAATGTCCGTAAGAAGACCACTGACAAAGTGTACTGACCTCCTCATCATTACTGTTCTTCACATTTTGTGCTTGTGGAGCTGTTGGAATCCGTTGGGTCAGGGAGGGGAGGATGGTGGTCTGAAGGTGTGCTTTACCTGTGAATGGAGACGATGTTAGCTCCTGGAAGTATCTTTGCATTTCGTGTCTCATTCAGATCTGAGTCATGCTCAGCTGAACCTCTTGTTTTGCAAAACTCTTAACTTAACTCTTTCCCTGCCAGCATATTTCCTATACACATTCCCTTATTGATCCCATTCTCCTTACCCACTCTCTGTAGGGGCAAGCCCCACATTCCCCCCTTCCCCCCCCCCCCCCCCCCCCTTTGTAGGAAAGAGCACCAGTCGCTTCAATCTTTCCTGATAATGTTTGACTTTTGTGATCTTTTTCAAAATAACAACAGTTTAAGTTATGAAAGAGGGGCTGTTTATATCATGATTTTAGATGTTGAGACCCCCTGACCGGTTACGCAAATGTTTTTATGCGTTCACACAAAGCAAGGGAGTGAAGGTTTGTGTGTCTGTTGGCTCGGCTGGTATTTAGTGACATCCAGTTGAGAGTCAACATCATTGCTGTCTGGAGTCACATGTAGGCAGGACCAGTTAAGGACAGATTTCCTTCTCCAGAGGGTATTAGTGAACCTTTTGGGGTTTTTACAGTGATGAGCTGTGCTTATTTGGTTGCCAATAAGAATGGCGTTTTGCTGAATTCCTGGCATGGTGGGATTCAAACCCATGTCCCCAGTACGTTAGCCTGGGTCTCTGGATTACTAATCCAGTGACTTTGCCACTACACTCCCTACATTGCTCTGGACGTGCACAGGAAAGGGTGGGTGTTGTGGACAAGACTGATGACCAAGTCTTGTGGAATGAAGGAATAAAGCATTTCTGGGCTGGTGCACAGGGTTGAGATTGTCTGCATCAAACCCTTCCTGCGCTGGTTCTCCATCAGGGCTTTTATCCACAGTAGAGAGTACAATAGGAGGTTACTTATCAGAGCACATTACATGATTGGTTCTGCAGGTTTAACAAAGCATTTGTGTGAGATGCCGAGTGTAAGGGATTCAGCCGGGTTAATATTGACTGTGTTTTGACAAGGCAGAGAGAGTGCAGAGATCAGAACCTTAAACCATGATCTGTACAGTACTGATGTCAGGAAGCACCCCCCCCCCCCCCCCCCCGAGTAGCTTAAACGAAGGATTTAGCACAGTGGCAAAATTTGCACTTGCCACAGATAGGTAAGTATATTATGCAGAGGACCTAAGGGTTCAGGTGGATACAGGTAAGTTGAGTGAATTGGCAACATATGGCAGATGGAGCGTAATGTGGAAAGAAGTGAAAATGTTTGCTTTGACAGGAAGAATGAGAAAACGCAGAGTATTATTTGAATGGAGACCAACTGCAGAACTTTGACATGCAAAGGGGTTCAACCGTTTGAGTCCCAAAAGGCTAGTGTACAGGTGACAGCAGGTGATCAAGGTGAGAGAATCCTTTACTACGAGAGGAGTGCAACATCAGAGTGAGGATGTTGTGCTTCAGTTATACACATTATTGGTGACACTCCATACTGAATACTGTGTACAGTTTTGGTCTTTTTATTCAGGAAGAATGTAGATACCGATGATGTTATTCAGGAGGTTCACTAGATCGATGCCTGGAGGGGGTTGTCTTAGGAGGAAAGATTGGACAGACTGGGCTGCTTTCCACTGGCGTTTAGAATGGTGAAGAATGAATTGATTGGAGGGTATCCGATCCAGAATGTTCTTATACTCTTATGACCGGGGCGGCGCAGTGACCCAATGGTTAGCACTGCTGCCTCCCAGCCCCAGGGACCCTGGTTCGATTCCAGCCTCAGGCGACTGTTTGTGTGGAGTTTGCACATTCTCCCCCTGTGTCTACGTGGGTTTCCTCCGGGTGCTCCGGTTTCCTCTCATAGTCCAAAGATGTGCAGGTTAGAGTGGATTGGCCATGCTAAATTGCCCATTGTGTTAGATACATTAGTCAGAGGGAAATGGGTCCGGGTGGGTTACTCTTCAGAGGGTCAGTGTGGACTTGTTGGGCTGAAGGGCCTGTTTCCACACTGTAGGGAATCTAAAAATCTAAAATAAAATCTTGACAAAGTGGATGTGGGAAAGATGTTTCCTCTCGTGTGAGAATCCAGAGTTGAGGGGCGCGGTTTAAAGTTCAGGGGTCACCCTTTCCCGACCCCTATCGCAGGATAGTGATGTCAATGATTCCTCCTGGCAGGTTGTGCAACTTGGGAACTGTAACTCAGGAGGTGGTGGGGGGTGGGCCATTGAATATTTTTAAATCAAAGATAAATAGATTCCTGTTGTTGGGGGAATTGGGGGCAGTGCGGAATGTGGAATTTGAAGCATAAACTGATTAGCAATGATCTCATTGAATGGAAGAAGCAGGCTTGAGGGGCTGAATGGTCTGCTTCTGCTATCACGTCGGTTCTTTAAGCAGAATTTTATTCAGTCCACGGAGCGAACCCGGCCTTGTTCTCATTCAGTGACAGAATGAACGGGATGGCCTCTTCCAGTTCCAGTGAGGTTTGAGGGGCTGTGTCTTTTCCATGGTCACATTCTCTCCTCTGGCTGGCTGTGTGCTGCTCTGATCCACATCCCACAAAGCCCCTACTCTCTTTTAAACTGTGCAGAGTATAATACGTGGAGATCAAAGAGAGAGTGAGACAGGTAACTCTGCGCAGTAGCTCACTCTGAAAGCGGCAGTGATTGAGGAGTCCCTGGGCTGTGAACATCTCCGATATTTACCTATGCTGCTCCCTTTGGTGCGTCTCGTGCCTCTGAGTAGCAGAATGTCTGGGCTTTCACCATCAATGCTTGGCTGCGTGGGAAGACGTGAGACCCACATAAGCTAGTGAGGAGTTAATTATCAAACATCCTCAAACATATGATCTGACTAAACCACAGTAAAACTCAGCAGAGCAGCACTGATTCCTGTTAAAGCTCTGTATTATTGCTGCCCAGTATAATTGTCCATTAACCATTTACTCCTGAGGGTGTAATGAATGCTGCACAGTGCATCCTTGTTGCTCGATGAAAGGTCTGAGTGGTTACCTGACTGGCTCCCTTGAATGTTGACGAGTCACACTGGAGCACGCTCTCTGCTTCGCTACCTGCTCCAACTGTTTCATCTCAGGAAGCTGAAATATTCCCTCATTCCCAAATCCAATAGTAATTAAAGGCAATGATTGGCACCAGTTGAAAGCACTTTGATTTCCTGAACCATCTTTCTATAACCTCCATTCTCACTGGTGGTCTGCACTGTTCCCTTTCCCCTTGATTTCACCGCACAGTCGAGCGGTGAGTTCCCAGGCCCTCGTGTGAGAAACCTCACTGTTGGGCCTTCGGAGGGAAACTGCATTCAAAAATCCCTTTTTTTCCAAAAGCAGTTTGTACAGAAATCTTTTCAGACAGTGTCTGCTTTGAAGGCTCTTGAGTTAACTTCTGATGGGCTGGATTAATCTCTGCAGTCAGTCACTTGTGTTTATGTGGTCCCCTTAGCAAGATCCCCTCCGAGCTGCGCATCAACCTGAAATATATCACAGTTCCTTTGGTGGTGTTACGTCAAAGTCCCTCCCTAACAGCGCTGTGGGTGTCTTTGCCCTCCAAGGATTATAGCAGTTCCAGAACACAGCCCCCCCCCCCCCCCCCCCCACCAAACCTCCTTCACAGGGTGATTAGGGATGGGTAATAAACACTGGCTCAGCCTGCAGCACCCACATCTGTGAATGATTAAATAAAAATGAACAAAGCCAGGTCTCCCAAAGTACTTCAAAGTATTGAGGAAAACCTGACCCTGAACCGCAAGAGATATTAGGGACTGACGATAAGATTAGTCACAGTGGTAGTTTTTAAGAAGCTTGGGGAGACAGGTGTCGAGGGAGGCAGTTCCAGAGCTGAGAGTGCAGAAACTGAAGGCTTAGGGGTCGAATGAACAAACATCAGTGTTGATGTGGACAACATTTGAGGAGCATGGAGACCTTGGAAAATTGGAGGTGAGAGGCTTATACTCCTGAAGAATCTGACTCGAATGTTGCCTCTTTCTATTTGATAATAGTTAAAAATCTCACAACACCAGATCATAGTCCAACAAGTTCATTTGGTTGTACAAGCTTTCAGAGCGCTGCTCCTTCATCAGGGGGTAGGATCATAGGACGCAGAATTTGTAGCAAAACATCATCGTGTGATGCAACTGATGCGATATATTGAACAAACCTTGATGGCTGTTAAGTCTTTCATCTTTTAGAATGGATTGCAGGTTTAATTTCTAAATCTTTCAAGTCACAGTCTCAAGGCAACTTAAAGTTTTATTAAAAGAAAGTGACCTATTAGCTGAGACAATGCATTAAAGGTGTGAGGTTAGAGTCTGCCTGGATTCCAATCTTGAGTCATACTGGTTCTGTTTCCAAAGTAGGAATTTATAAAAATGTCACATGGATTGTAAAAAGTATTGACTGCCTGGAGATTGTGTGCTCTTTGAACAAAATAGAATGTATCTGCAGATACAATTTTGCAAATGCAAGTTCACCCCAGAGGTGTAGGGGTGTGTGTGTGTGTGTGTGTGTGTGCGCGCGCGCGCGCGCACGCACATGTGAGGGCGGGAGAGTGTGTGTGTATGCATGTACATGTGAGGGAGAGCGAGAAAGAGTGTGTGTGCGCGTGTGCGCGCACGCGCACACTCATGTGAGGGAAGGAGAGATGGGGTGTGTGTGTGTGAGAGAGAGAGAGGAGGGGGGGCTAGGCAATAGTATTGTCTGTGCCCTGGCTGCTATGTTGGTACAGTTTATCCTGAGGTGAGTACTGCTTGCTGTCTGTACACTGCTACCGTAGTATATGCTCATATTCTGGTTCAGCAGTCTCACCTGAGCAACATCACCTCTGGAATTGTTTACTCATTTCTATTGCCCCTCTTCTTCCAAGTCCAGTTTGTGGTGTGACTGCTTCTGAAAAACTCTCCCACAAAATATCATCTTCCTTCTAGAATCCTGTCGATCCATTACCTCCACAGCACTGTAGGCTTTCTCCTGGTGGGCTGGAGCCAGTGTTTATCCCTCAACGACTACCAGGTCTCAGAGTATTGAGTACAGGAGTTGGGAGGTCATGTTGGGGATGTACTGGATATTGGTTAGGCCACTGTTGGAATATTGCGTGCAATTCCGGTCTCCTTCCTATCGGAAAGATGTTGTGAAACTTGAAAGGGTTCAGAAAAGGTTTACAAGGATGTTGCCAGGGTTGGAGGGTTTGAGCTACAGGGAGAGGCTGAACAAGCTGGGGCTGTTTTCCCTGGAGCGTTGGAGGCTGAGGGGTGACCTTATAGAGGTTTACAAAATCGTGGATAGGATAAATAGACAAAGTCTTTTCCCTGGGGTGGGGGAGTCCAGAACTAGAGGGCATAGGTTTAGGGTGAGAGGGGGAAGATATAAAAGAGACCTGAGGGGCAACTTTTTTATTCCCACAGAGGGTGGTGCGTGTATGGAATGAGCTGCCAGAGGAAGTGGTGGAGGCTGGTACAAATGCAACATTTAAGAGGCATCTGGACAGATATATGAATAGGAAGGGTTTGGGGGGGATATGGGCTGGGTGCTGGCAGGTGGGACTAGATTGGTTTGGGATATCTGGTTGGCATGGACGGGTTGGACCGAAGGGTCTGTTTCCGTGCTGTACATCTCTGTGACTCTAGGTCATCAGTGCATTGTTATTCATTGTATCTTGCTGTGGACAAATTGCACACTGAATTTTCTCCTTTACTTTGAAAGTGCAGTTGGTTTTCCTGTAATGTGTTCCCTGAACACAAATTGGCTTTAACGCAATTGAAGAATTTAAACCGTTACTTGTAGAACGCAACCTTTTCTTACCCATATTGGCTATAACATAATTCTAACCCCATTAGTTTAAATGGCACAGCTGTTGCACGATTTTCTTATAACACGAGAGCAGAACTACCAAGTTACGTCAGAAGCGACTGTGTTTAGTTGGTGGTGAAGGATGTTGAAATCGCCTGAGGTGATGGTTTAACGATGTCCTTGTGTTCCCCCGGTGTTGTAATCGAAGGGCACCACACTGCCTTGCTTTCTTTCGGTTTTCCTGAAGAGACCATTCTTTCCGCTTGAGTGCTGACAAATCGTTTGACTTTGGGAGCATCGCAGTAGAACTGCAATCACTTTTCACCTTGAATCACTCGATAGCGATGAGGAGCTACAAGCCCAGATACGTGTGTCAGTGTCTGTAACTTTCTATTTTTTTTCTCCTTTCATTCCTATGCAGGTGTGTCGGCAGATTTGGCTAGGCCTGTTTGATTCCCGATCATCAGTTATTCCAGATTACAGGGATCCGCAAAAAATCAAGGAGTTCCTACAGGATAAATACGAGAAAAAGAAGTGGTGAGTAATCATGTGCCATATTGCTTCCGCAGTGGATCGAGGGTTGAGGATCATAGGGGAAAGGCAGGAAGCTTATCAGTGATGATCTCATTTAATGTTACAGTAAATGTGATGGGCTGAATGGCCTCCTTCTGCTCCTCGGTTTTCTGGGGTCTTTTTGATCTGCTGAGGACCATTTGGGTAACTCCAGCTCCTAATGCCCTTAGCCAGTCCTCTTGCTGCTGTGTGATTTCGGAGCAGGTTGTATAAGGTGTGTTTGTGAAGTAGCACCAGGAAACGCAACTCAAGCATATACCCACAAGCCCATCCCCACTAATTTCAACCACAGTGGTCATGTAGCTAATTAATCATCTGGAGAGCTGTACTAATGTTCTGAGTTCATGGGTTTGAATCCTATTGTGGCAGATAGTGAAATTTGAATTCCCTACAATGCTGGAATAAAAAGCTAGTCTAATGATGACAATGTAACCACTATCAATTGTTATAAAAATCCGTCTGAGCCATACTGCGAAGGAAATGACTTATGTTTACCTGGTCTGGGCCTACCTGTGACTCCAGACCCACAGCAATGTGGTTGACTTGTAATTGCCTCCTGGGCAATTAGGAATGAGCAGGAAGTGCTGATTTAGCCATTCACATCCATGAACGAATTTAAAACAAAAATTCCCACAGAGTGTATTTTACACCGAAATATGGAGTCCTGTGAGGTCTCTAGTACTATGACTAACTTTGCGCAAGTTCAGTGATTATTGCAAGCAAGTCAGATTCCATGCTCTTCCGTTTAGACTAGTGGTGTGCTGACTTGCTAGTGACCGTCAAATGTAAAGACTGGGAATTAGAAACAGAAACTGGCATTGATTCCTCCCCACGTGGGAAGGCTTGGCTGCAAAGCTGGCAAATTTAATACTCGATTACCTGCAGTTTATGGAAGTCGAGGGCATAGTGTGATCCAGCATTATATTGACGGGGATTGCAGGGTCTGCTAATGAAAGTCCTGTTGTCTTATCAATTTTGTAATTACTTTTTTAAAAAAAAAGTGATGTGACAAATTTGGAATTGCTGTGTCAGTGGAACATATGAAATGGACTGTAACATGGTAAGGTGAGTATGTTTTAGTTTCAAGGGCAGACTATGCGTGCTGTTCTTGTTGAACTTAATGTGGACTTTACTTGCAGGTATGTTCCTCCAGACCGGGTAAAAGTATCTGCTGCCACGTCAGCTACGACGTCCCTGAGCAGCAGGAGTAGCACACCTGATGTCAAACCGCTGAAGACCCTCATGGGAGATTCAACTCCAGCCCTGAGCGTCACCAAAAGTGCTGGGCAGGTAACAAGGCAGTGGGAGCGCTGCATGTTTCCTAATTCAGGAGTAGCAACAGACATCCGCATTTATAAAGCGCCTCGAATGAACTGAGGCACTCCATTTTAAATCAAATTTGGCCCCAAACCACTGAGAAAGATATTAGGGACAAGTGACAGAAGGCTTGGTGGGAGAGTCCTGTTAGAGTTGGAGAGCAAGTTGAAGCAGTTTCGGGAGAGAATTCCAGAGCTCCGGCCCAGGCAGCTGCAAATGATGGAGTGATGGGAATCAGAGGATGCTGAAGGGGCTGGAATTGGGGACAGCACAGAGATCTCTGAAGTGTTTCAAGCCTGGGGGATGGGAGGAATATACTGCTGAAGGATGGCACAGACATGGGGAGGGGTGTTGGGTCTGAAGGAGGGAGAGTGGTGACGAATGTGAGCACAGAAGCATTTGCAAACAATGATGAGAATTTTAAGAGCTTTCCCGTTCTCCTGAAATGCAGTCACCTTGCTGGAAAAAACATTCCTTGTGCTCTGGCAAGCCTCCAGCTCCTTGATGTATAGCTGTTCTGGAGGAGTAAACATAATGACAGCTGGCTGTTAGACTGTAAATACTATCGCAGTTCCTCACAATCCCATCCTTCCTGGTGTAGCAGCGTCCATTCTCGTAACTGTCCGAGATGCCCTGGGACGGTGAAGTTGGCCAGTACTATCGATTGTGTGTGGTATGTCCTGCTTTGTATGAAGCACCACTGCAGTTTTGTCCTCCTTCATTTCTCTCACCGTCCTTCAGGAATTGAGAAAATATGGACAGGTTTAATATAAACAACCATGTGCGCAGTCAGTAACTCTCGGTTTGGAGTCAGAAGGTGGTAGATACAAGCCCACCCCAGAGATGTCAGATCGATAAATGGCGCTGACTCTCCAGTACGGTTGGAGTGCTACCCTACTGGAGGTGCTGTCATTCAGATGAAGCATTTGAATAAAGGCCCTCTCGGCAGGCTGCCTTAGATCCCAGGGCCATCACTGGGAGAAAAGCACAGGTTTTCATTTCGGTACTCTGGACCAGTATTCAACCCTCAAACAGCCCTGGTCATTATTTTATTCTGTGGGATCTTCCTGTGTGCAGATTTGCAGCTGGGAATGCTGCTATTGACCGAGAGCTGCTTCCAGGCATCCTGTGGTGCTGAAAGTTGCTCTAGAAATGCAAGTTTGTTTTCATTCCTTCCCAATTCCCGTTGCAGGACCGGATATCGTAGCAAGCTGAGCGCCTTGGCTATAGGTCACCACAGTGTCACTGGAAGGTTTAACTGTAGTTTGCTACTTGTTCCTTGAAAGGGAGTTAAATTATGCTCTCCAGTAGCTTGTTTAAAACATTAGCAAACCTTTTCTCTACAGCTGCCAATGGCTCCACTGTGTAGTTCCAGCACTACCTGCAGAAATGAGGGCTGTTTTTTGGAAGCTTGGAGTACAGTTACTGTCTGGGCAAGAGGCCTTGAACTGTAGCTGTTTAACATTGTTTGGCAGTACCTGAGTGGAGAAGGAATGAAGATGGTTTTAATCATTGCACTGTCTTACAAAGCAGCTTTAAAATCTTTTTCAGTTTTTTAAAGGTGAAATAATTTACTGAAACAGTGCAGAGAGCATTCCATTGAAACTGACCAGTATTGGTGTCAACCAGCACAAGGCCAAGTGCAGTACAACTCTATTCTCATTGTTCCTTTCTCTGCTGGGCCTCGGCTCCCATCTACGTCTCCTCTAGCTTACAAGGGCCGATACCTGACTTCCATCATCGGATGGCTGTTTGTTTAACTCTCTGTTTGGAGATCTTGCTGTGCATTAATTAACCTTGCATTTCCTCCGTTGCATCAGTAACCACACTTAGAAAAGCACTTCATGGGCTGTGAATGGGATATCCTGGGGATAATGAAAGGTTCTGTCTAAGTACATAAGTCCATTTCTGATATCTTTCAGCAACATTGCTGCTCATACCTTGTGAGCGCGCGTGTGTATTCTGAACACCAGTTTGTCCCTCATTTCACCGAGGCCTGTTACAGTTAGTACGCTGGTTGGAACCAAGGCTTTAGTGTGTCAATACTTCAAATTTTTAAAGGTTCTTTCATGGGATGTGAGAACCAGAGACTGGGCCAGCCCTAGTTGCCTTGCTAGAAGGTGATGGTGAGTTGCCTTATGAACTGCGATAGTCTGTGTGGTGTTAACACCACAATGCTGCCAGGAAGGGAGATTCCGGTTTTTGACCCAGTGACACTTCAGGAACAGCAATACCTTTCCAAGTCACATGGTAGGTGGCTCAGAGGGGAGCTTCCAAGGGCTGGTGTTCCCGTGTATCTGCTGCTCTTGTCCTTCTCGGTGGTAGTGGTCATGGGTCCAGATGTGCTTTCATTTCTGTAGTGCCTCTTGTTGTTTGTGCACGCTGCTGCTGCTGAGCATTGGTGACGAAGGATATGGATGTTTGATGTGGTGCTTTGACCTCCATGATGTCGAGCTGCTTGAATGCTGTTGGAGCTGCACCCGCCCAGCCAAGTGTGGAGTATTCTGTCACATGCCTAACTTGTGCTTTGTAGATTGGGGCAGGCTTTGTGCAATACCAATGGGATGCCTAACTCTTTCCAACCCAATGCCTTTGACCTGTTCCTTATGTCAAAGGCACTATGTAAATGCAAAATCTTGTTCCCTTTGCAAGGAAGAACTTTCTCTTAATGCCTTTCAGACCTTCAAAACTCAGGAGAGCACTGTAATAATAATGGAACACATTTAAAGTGGTGTCGCTATGCTACTGCAGGTAATGCTGCAGTCAGGTTATGCACAGTGTGAGGCCACAAAACACAACATGATAATGACCAGATCCATCAATGTTAATGATCTTGTTTGAGGTGTAAACATTGGCCCCAGTGCTGGGGATTTATAAAGAACAGAGCTTTTGGATTTCTCCACTGTTCCTGGAGACAACCCAGAGAAGGATCAGTGTCTTGATCGTGGAGCTCCTACAGTGTGGAAGCAGACCATTTGGCCCAACAAGTCCACGCCAGCCCTCTGAAGAGAAACACACCCAGACTCGTTCCTGTAATACTCCACTTTCCTCTGACTATTGCACCTAACCTACGCATCCCTGAGCCATATGGGCAATTTGTCACGGCCAGTCCACCTCGCCTGCAAATCTTTGGACTGAGAGGAAACCGGAGCACCCGAAGGAAACCCCCTCAGTCGCCTGAGCCTGGAATCGAACCTGGGTCCCTGGCGCTGAGAGGCAACAGTGCTGATCTCTGAGCCATCGTGCCGCCCTGATCTCAGGTATACAGGGATTGTGTTGTGAGGAGAGTTTGAGTGGGTTTGATCTGTCCCCTGTGGAGTTTGGAAGAAGGAATTGAGGCCTTGTGAAACCTAGAAAATCCTTAACGGGCTTTTTCGAATACATGTCTCCCCTTGTGGGAGATTCTAGGAACAGGGCACATAATCTGACTGAAGGGGTCACCAGTTTAAGACTACAGCAAGGGATTTCCTGTCTCAAGGCAGTGAATTTGTCGAATTCTTTAGTGCAGAGTGCTATCAAAGCTGTGTCGTTGGTACATTCGTGGCTGAGAGATTTTTTTTTTGACCAGTAAGGGAATCCAGGATTATGGGAGAAAGGCAGGAAGGTTAAAGTTGAGGATTATCGAAGCCGACTTGAATGGCGTACAGTCTTGTGGTTCTCTTTCCTCCTTTAGACTCATTCAGTCTCGCTCTCTCCTCCCCTCCCCCACCTTTAGGTTGCCAACCAGGCACCGGTGCAGCACCAGAATCAGCAGCCAGTGAAGAAATCACAGCTGGATCTTTTGGCAGACATTGGAGGTGATCCTTTTGCTTCCCCGGCACCCCAGCACACCGCCGCAGCACAGGCCTTTGGGGCCTTCCCTGCCTTCGGAGGTAAGTATACCAAACCGAAACCACAGGAGGACTGTTTGCTCTGCCGCTGCATGTCTCACCCCTGATCACCAGCCCAACACCTTGCATGAGGTGCTGCTGGTTTATAGCTACAGGCCTGTACCCACCAGCTGAGTGTCTAGGCCTGAGCAGTCTGACTCTGATCTATTCTGACACCGTGATTACAGCTGAACCTGCTTCCTTTACAAGCAATAGACAATAGGTGCAGGAGTAGGCCATTCAGCCCTTCGAGCCTGCACCACCATTCAATATGATCATGGCTGATCATCCTCAATTAGTATCCTCTTCCTGCCTTATCTCCATAACCCTTGATTCCACTATCCTTGAGAGCTCTATCCAACTCTTTCTTAAATGAATCCAGAGACTGGGCCTCCACTGCCCTCTGAGGCAGAGCATTCCACACAGCTACCACTCTCTGGGTGAAGAAGTTGCTCCTCATCTCTGTCCTAAATGGCCTACCCCGTATTTTTAAGCTGTGTCCTCTGGTTCGGCACTCACCCATCAGCGGAAACATGTTTCCTGCTGCCAGAGTGTCCAATCCTTTCATAATCTTATATGTCTGAATCAGATCCCCTCTTAGTCTTCTAAACTTAAGGGTATACAAGCCCAGTCGCTTCAGTCTTTCAGTGTAAGATAGTCCCGCCATTCCAGGAAAGAAACATATGCACCAGGAACAGAAGTAGGCCATTCTGCCCATCAAACCTGCTCCACCGTTCGAAGAGGTCATGCCTGATGTTTGCTTTCTGAATTGCACGTTCCCACCTATTCCCAATCAGCTTTAACTCCCTTGGCCCGGCAACAATTGTCCATCACTCTCATGCAAGAGCATGGCCCTCAAATGTAGGTTGACTCGTGACCCTTCTGCTCCCCACCCTCACCCACAAGTGTGTTTGGCACAGTTGCCATCATTGGTCAGAGCATTGTGTATAAGAGTTAGGACATCGTGTTGCGAAGGCAGCTTTAGCAACTCTGGTTGCCCTGCTATGGGAGGGCTGTTGTTAAACGTGAAAGGATACAGAAAAAAATTCACAAGGATTTTGCTGGGACTGGAGGGTTCGAGTTAATGGTTGAGACTGGTTAGGCTTGGGCCTGCCTTCTTGAAGTGTCAGAAACTGAGAGGTGACATTATATTGGTTTATAACATCATGATGGGCATAGATATGGTCTTTTTCCCAGGGTACGGGAATCCAAAAGTAGAGGGCATAGGTTTTAGGTGAGAGGGGACAGATTTAAAAGGGTTCTGAGGGGCAGCTTTATCTCACAGATGGATTGAGCTACCAGAGAAGATAGCAGAGGCCCAAAAGAGTTGCAGCATTTGAAAGACATTTGGGCAGGTACATGAATAGGAAGGGTTGAGAGAGATATGGGCCAAATACAGGCACTTGGTTCTAGTTCAGATTGGGGAGCCCGGCTGGTATGAACAGAAGAGCCTGCCTCTATGCTGTATGACTGCATAGGTCTGTAAGTGACTAGCTTGCCACCACTCCCCACGTTCCACAGTTGGGATTTTGTGATGCTGGTGTGGGTGGGTGGGTTTATTTCTGGGCTTTGTACCTCATGGGGGAACATGTGGGCCTTGGGATTGATGTCGTCCAAATTTGCCTATTTGGCAAAGGGTTGTTATCCAGACACGTTGAGTAAGGTCCTATTCTCTTGAGTTTAGATGATCAAGGGGCAATCTAATAGAGTTAAACACTCCTTAAAATGCTTTTGCCTTGGATACTTTGCCTTGGACGGTGAGATTACTATAGAAACACTATTTTCCTTGTGAGGTGTGATTTTCAATGGGGCAGTTTAAACTGACTAACCATGTCGTATACATATATTTAGATTACTTCCTTACAGTGTGGAAACAGGCCCTTTGGCCCAACAAGTCCACACTGACCCGCCGAAGCGCACCCACCCAGACCCATTCTCCTGCATTTACCCCTTAACCTAACACTACGGACAATTTAGCATGGCCAATTCCCCTAACCTGCACGTTTTTTTTGGACTCCCACGCTGACACGGGGGAGAATATGCAAACTCCACACAATCAGTCGCCTGAGGCGGGAATTAAACCCGGGTCTCTGGCGCTGTGAGGCAGCAGTGCTAACCGCTGTGCCACCTACGGGGTATTTGTGGAAATCTTTTTTATTCATGCATGGAATGTGGATGTTACTGGCTGGGCCATCATTTATTGCCCATCTTTAATTGCCAAAGGGCAGTTGAGAGTCAGTGTTGCTTTCGAGGGCAAGCCAGGGAATTACGGACCAGTTAGCCTAACAGAAATTGTTCCAAAATCAAGGATTGGGTAGGTGGTCACCTCGGGTTTCCGGGTGAGTCAGCATGGTAGTCCAAGGTGACAAAGATGGTGGGCAGAGGTAAGTGGCGGATGTTGTTTACGTGGACTTCCAGAAGGGTTTTGATGAAGTCCCATGTGACAGAGTGCTGGCTAGGCTGGAAGGCCATGGAATTGGGGGCAAATTACTAACCAGTACGAGGTGATTTCCTGTCAACGTTGGAATAATGGGCAAGTACTCATGTTGGGGCCTCAATTATTCACAAGAACTTGCACAGTGGCTTAAAAAGTCAACCCAAAAGTGGGCAGTGTTGTCGAGCGTGTTGACAACAGCATGAGTAAAGAACAGGATACTTACAGGTGAATGAGCAAAGTTGTGGCAGATGGATTTTAATTTAAGCGAGTGTGAGGTGCCCTAAGCGAGTGTGAGGTGCTCTATTTCAGACTGAGAAAGGATAGATAGGGTTTTTTTTTAAAGAATACACAAAGTGTCCAATGAGATTTGAGGGTTCTGGTGCTTTGCTCTTTAAAGTGCCATGAGCAGGTTCAGAAACAGTGAAGGAGGTGAGTGGACTGCTGGCCTTCGCATGCTGGTGTTATGCTGCAGCCACACTAAACCCTACTTAGACCCCACTCATAGTGCTGAGAGCAGATCTGGGCACCACACCTTTGGAAGGATACTTTGCCTTGGACGGAATTCAGTGTAGGTTTGCAAGGTCTTTGGGGTGAAGTTGACTGAACCTGGACTTCAGGGGTTAGGTTATGAGGAGAAATTAGGCTTGAATTTATAAGTTTAAGGAGTGATCTGATTAAAGTCTTTTGGATATTAACAGGGCAGACAGGGTAGGTGGGCTCTTTGCACTGGTTGAAGATTCCAGAATCATAGTCTAAGAATTAAGGATGCACTATTCAGAAGAGATGTTAGAAAGCACTTGTACACGCATAGAGTAGTGGAAATTTGGAAATTTCTTCCTAAAACAACAGTTTACAATAATTTACTTTTAGATTAGATTCCCAACAGTGTGGAAACAGGCCCTTCGGTCCACACTGACCTTCCGAAGAGTAACCCACTCAGACCCTTTTCCCCTCTAATGCACCTATTCTACGGGCAATTTAGCACGGCTAATTTACCAAACCTGCACATCTTTGGACTGTGGGAGGAAACCGGAGCACCCGGAGGAATCCCGCACAGACACGGGGAGAATGTGCAAACTCCACACAGACAGTCGCCCGAGGCTGGAATCAAACCTGGGACCCTGGTGCTGTGAGGCAGCAGTGCTAACCACTTGGCCACCGTGCTTCTTAAGTGTTAATCTGAGAATTCTTTTATTAAACAAAGCAGGTACATGGAGTTAGGCCACAGATCAGCTTTGATCTTATTGAATGACAGAGCAGGTTGGAGGGGCTGAATGGCCTACTCTGTTCTTGCTTTCCTACATTGCTGTGATGTGGGTCTGGAGTCATCAGTAGGAGGTAGAGGAGTAGAGAGAAGGATGACACCGAACCCGAATGAGTTTTTACAGCAATCGACATCAGACTGAATTTTTTATTCCACGCTTTTATTGAACTCAGCCCTCACCATCTGCCATCAAGCCCATTTCCCCAGAACGTTAGCCTAGGGTTTTGGATGACTAGTCAAATGACTGTAAACAATACACGTGCCACCTCCCCTCCGTTATAATGATGTGATTTCAGCCTCTATTACTGAACTGAACAGAGGGCTTCAAAGTTAGGTTACATCGAGAAATGATCCCAGTCAGTTGTGTGTGACGATACTCTGTAGGCACAGCAGTAAAAAGTTTGGTTTCTCTTCCAGCTCAGCAGACCGTACATCCGGGTTTCCCAGGCTTCAGTCCGTTTAGCAGCGGAGGCTCAGCTCACGTTGGAAATTTCCCACCGGCCACCCAAGCCCCTTTCCAGGTCCAGTCCGCAACCTCAGGTATGGCACCTTACTCAGCTCCCAGTATATCGAAATCTTTGAAAGTGATCAAGGGATAGGCGTTGTGAAGGTGCACCAGCTTTTATAGGAGGCCAGGGCAGTTGGTCTGAGATAGTCCTATCAGAAATTTGGAGGTTGCTTCTTCACCCAGAGAGGGGGGGGGGGGAGTTTAGAACTTGCTGTCACAGGGAGTGGTGGAGGTGAATCGTATTGATAACACTGAGTGTGGAAAAACACAAGGGAGAAAGGAATGGAAATAATTCCTGAAATGAATAGAAAAGGGGCAACTTTTTCACGCAGAGGGTGGTACGTGTATGGAATGAGCTGCCAGAGGAAGTGGTGGAGGCTGGTACAATTGCAACATTTAAGAGGCATTTGGATGGGTATGTGAATAGGAAGGGTTTGGAGGGTTATGGGCCGGGTGCTGGCAGGTGGGACTAGATTGGGTTGGATCTGGTTGGCATGGACGGGTTGGACCGAAGGGTCTGTTTCTGTGCTGTACATCTCTGTGACTCTATGAATAGTGGAGAGGTATTTCATGTGAAGCAATGAGCCAAATGGTCTTTTCCAATGTGCTGCACATCACAGAGAGTCTGTGTCTCTCTCCTGGCCCGCCCCTCTCCCCCGGCCCACCCCTCTCTCCCGGCCCACCCCCCTCTCTCCCGGCCTTTCTGTCATTAGTTCCCAATCCCAACCCCTGCCCCAATGGGGGGAGAAAATCAGATACCGAACAATACCAGGCATTTGTGACTGGTGAATAAAAATGTATTTGAAGAGGTCAGTTTTAAGAGCATCTGAAAATAGGAGAGTGAGAGAGACGGAGTGGCTTTGGGATGGATTTCCAGACTGTTAGTGCTACCATGTGAATTGGGATGGGAGGGAACATTAGAAATGTTTGGACACTTAATAGGAAGATCATTTCGGGATCAGGAATAACACTGAGGTCCCTAACCCTTCAGCCTTGGATACTTGCCAAGGAGAAAAGTGTGGTCGGTGACTAAGGAGCAGAGTTTGTTACAGGGACCAAAGGGTCACTCTTCCCAGTCTTTAGCTGAAGAAAGTTAGCACTCAACTCAGTCTGGATATCAGCGAGCCATTCAGTCCATTTAAATATGGAGGAAGGGTCAAGAGCCGGTCAAGGACAGCAGTGGGAAGTTGTGTATGGAGTCAAAAGAGATAGGAGAGGCACTAAATGAATATTTTTCGTCATTGTTCTCACAGGAAAAAAACATTGCTGTCAAGGAGAATACAGAGATACAGGTTATTATATTAGATGGGGCTAAAGATTCATAAGGAGGGGGTGTTAGCAATTCTGGGAAGTGTGAAAATAGATAAGTCCCCTGGGCCGGGTGAGATTTATCCTAGGATTTTCTGGGAAGTTGGGGAGATTGTCGAACTTTTCGCTTTGATCTTTGTCGTCATTGTCTCCAGGAATAGTGCCGGAAGACTGGAGGATAGCAAATGTTGTCCCCTTGAGAAAGAAGGGGAGTCGAGATAACCCTGGTAATTATAGACCAGTGAGCCTTCCTTTGGTTGTATGTAAAGTATTGGAAAGGATTATCAGAGATAGAATTTATAATCATCCAGAAAGGAATAATTTGGTGAGGGATAGTCAACATGGTTTTGTGAAGGGTAGGTCGTGCCTCACAAACGTTTTCGAGTTCTGTGAGAAGGTGACCAAACAGGTGGACGAGGGGACAGCGGTTGATGTGGTGTATGTGGAGTTCAGTAAGGTGTTTGATAAGGTTCCCCATGGTAGGCTATTGCACAAAATACGGAGGCATGGGACTGAGGGTGATTTAGTGGTTTGGATCAGAAATTGGCTAACTGAAAGAAGACAGAGGGTGGTGGTTGATGGGAAATGTTCATCCTGGGGTTCAGTTACTAGTGGGGTACTGCAAGGATCTATTTTGGGGCCACTGTTGTTTGTCATTTTTATAAGTGACCTGATGAGAACGTAGAAGGATGGGTTGCCTCCCAGAATGATAGGGTTGTTAAGAAGGCGTACAATGTGTTAGCTTTTATCGGGTTGAGTTTCGGAGCCGTGCATTCCTGCTGCAACTGTACAAAACTCTAGTGTGGCCGCACTCGGAGAATTGCACACAATTCTGGTCGCCGTATTATAGGAAGGACGTGGAAGCTATGGAAAGGGTGCAGAGGAGATTTACCAGAATGTTGCCTGGTATGGAAGAAAGGTCATACGATGAAAGGCTGAGGGACTTGAGGTTGTTTTTGTCAGAGAGAAGAAAGTTAAGAGGTGACTTATTAGAGACAGATGATCAGAGGATTAGATCGGGTGGACAGTGAGAGCCTTTTTCCTCAGATGGTCATGGCTTGCATGAGGGGGCATAGCTTTAAACTGAGGAGTGTTAGATATTGGACTGATGGGTCCTTGACTCAGTAAAGATCACGCCTCAGATGAAGAGGCAGCGGCTCCAAAGCGAGTGCTTCCAAATACACCTGTTGGACTATAACCTGGTGTTACATGGTTTTTAACTCTGTCCATGCCAGCCCAACACCGGCTCCTCCAAATCATTACTCAGCGTCGTAAAGGCGTGGAACGCCCTGCCTGCAACAGTAGTAGACTCGCCAACTTTAAGGGCATTTAAATGGGCATTGGATAAATCTGTGGATGATTATAGAATAGTGTGTGTTGGATGGGCTTCAGATTGGTGCACAGTACGGCGCAACATCGAGGGCCGAAGGGTCTGTACCACACTTGAATGTTCAATGTTCCAATAGATCTGCTTATTGGCAGAGTACTTGATGGGAACTGAGATCAGATGTTGTTACGAGAATGATGGATGCAGTGTCTTATAACTGCACATTCTTACAGAAATGCACACATTCCTTCATGCACTCAATCACTCGCACAGACATCCACGTGCACAATCTCAGATACACATATCGATGCTACAGAGACTATCAGCCTGTTTAGTAATTTGGTATTTGGATGTTGATGATGCTGGCTAGCCCAGCAGTTATTGCTGTGGGGAGGGTATTAGTGAGTTAGCGTTTTGAATTCCAGTCGTCCTCAGAGTGAAGGTGTGCACTCAGTGCTGTTGAAGAGAGTTCCAGGGTTTTGACCCAATGTCACTGAAGGAACAGGATGGCGAGTGCCTTGGAAGGGAGCTTTCAGATGGTGATGTTTCCCTGTGTTTGCTGCCCTTGTTCATAATTAAAAATCACACAACAACACCAGGTTATAGTCCAACAGGTTTAATTGGAAGCACTCGCTTTCGGAGCACCACTCCTTCATCAGATGGTTGTGGCCATCACCACCTGATGGGACAGCTCTGAAAGCTAGTGCTTCCAAATAAACCTGTTGAACTATAACCTGGTGTTGTGTGATTTTGAACTTTGTACACCCCAGTCCAACACCGGCATCTCCAAATCTTGTTCATAACGGTAGAGATCTCTGGTTCAGAAGGTGCTGTCTGAGGAGCCTTGGTGAGTTGTTGCTGTGCACCTTATAGTTGGCACAGACATTGCCGCTACTGAGCATTAATGGTGGAGGTACTGAATATTGACAATAGTGGTTAATGTACTGATCAAGGAGTCTGTCCTGGATAGACTCAAACTTCTTGAGTTGTTGAAGCTGCATTCTTCCAAGCAACTGTGGGGAGAATTCTGTCACAGTCCTGACCTGTGCTTTCCAGACAGTGGACAGACTTTAGTTGACGTTTGGCAGTCCAGTTCATTTTAATCTTAGCTATCCTGTAGTGGATACAAATGAGCAGCTTGTTCAGCTATTTCAGAGGGCAGTTCAGTGTCCACCACATTACTATTGGTCTGAAGTCACGTAAATCATACTGGCTAAAGAGCAGATTGCCTTCTCTGAGGGACCTGAGTGGTAAATGTTACACCAAACATGAGACGTTGAGCCATCTGGCCTGGATTAAGTTTGTCTGATGGTGCTGAGTACTGAGACTACTCACTTTTAGAGGTGTGTAGCCAGAGCTTCTCCAAGTACGTTGTTCTAACTGCCGTTGTTAATTCTTGCAAACTGTAGTTGAGCAGTCCTCCTGAGAACAGTTCCTTGCTCGCAATATTGTCGTGGCCTAAACAAACTGCCCTGATCTTGACTGTAGTGGTGGGAAAATGGAATAATCGCTTTTTAATCAGCTTGTTTTCTTCCCTGAAGGTGATGACCCATGTCGACTCAAGCAGCCACCATTTTGTTTGCCAGGGTGACCTTTTGACCACAGAGGCCATGACAGTGCTGTAGCAATTGCGTTGTCTGCGTGGTGCACTCCCTGCAGACAAAATGTACAGGATCCTGAGGGGTCTTGACAGGATGGATGTGGAGAGAGTGAATCTTGAACTAGGACATCACGATTCATAAACCATGGTTGCCCAATTGAGATAGAGATGAGGTGTTTTCTCTCTGAGGGGCGAGTGTCTTTGGAAATATCTTTCAAATATTTCCATTTATTAATGACTTGGAAGAGGGAGTCGCAGGGTGGGTCAGTAAATTTGCAGACGATACGAAGATAGGTGGAGTTGTGGATAGCGAGGAGGGCTGTTGTTGGCTGCAAAGGGACTTAGATATGATGCAGAGCTGGGCTGAGGAGTGGCAGATGGAGTTCAACCCTGTCAAGTGTGAGGTTGTCCATTTTGGAAGAACAAATAATGCGGAATACAGAGTTAACGGTAGGGTTCTTAGTCAGGTGGAGGAACAGAGGGATCTTGGGGTCTATGTTCATAGATCTTTGAAAGTTGCCACTCAGGTGGATAGAGCTTGTAAGAAGGCCTATGGTGTATTAGCGTTCATTAGCAGAGGGATTGAATTCAAGAGTCGTGAAGTGATGTTGCAGCTGTACAGGACCTTGGTAAGGCCACATTTGGAGTACTGTGTGCAGTTCTGGTCGCCTCACTTTAGGAAAGATGTGGAAGCTTTGGAGAGGGTGCAGAGGAGATTTACCAGGATGTTGTCTGGAATGGAGAATAGGTCGTACGAGGATAGGTTGAGAGTGTTAGGCCTTTTCTCATTAGAATGGTGAAGGATGAGGGGTGACTTGATAGAGGTTTATAAGATGATCAGGGGAATAGATAGAGCAGACAGTCAGAGACTTTTTCCCCGGGTACAACAGTGTGTTACAAGGGGACATAAATTTAAGGTGAAGGGTGGAAGGTATAGGGGAGATGTCAGGGGTGGGTTCTTTACCCAGAGAGTTGGGGGGGAGATGGAATGCGCTGCCCGTGGGAGTGGCAGAGTCAGAATCATTGGCGACCTTTAAGCGGCAATTGGATAGGTGCTTAAGCTAGGACAAATGTTCGGCACAACATCGTGGGCCGAAGGGCCTGTTCTGTGCTGTATTGTTCTCTGTTCTTGAAAGGGTGTGGAAGCTGAGCCTTTAAATATTTTTAAGGCAAGAGTGGATCGATTCTTGTTAAGCAAGGAGGGTGAAAGGTTATCAGGAGTAGTTGAGCATGTCGATTGAAGGTGACAATCAGACCAGCCATGTTTGTCTGATCACAAGCAGGAGCATTGGCTGAATTATTTTGTGCTCCAGTAATACTGAAGCTGAGTGTAAACAGCACCAGTGAGGTTGAGATTGGGAGCGGAAGTAGGGGTGTGGTGGAGAGACGAGGTTGGAGGTTCAGCCTGGTGACTTGCTCCGAATCGCTCCAAATAGCCCCCACTGATGGGGTTTGATTGGCTTGGTGTGCTGTTCGAGTAGGGATGCCTGAGCGTCCTTTAAAATTAGGACAAGTTCACGAGCGCAGATATGATGAAACGGTTTCCACTTGTTTTGAAGTGAGCAGTATGGTTAGAAGAGTTTTTAAAAATTTGTTCACGATGCAGGCGTATCTGTCTGAGCCAGAGTCTGTCACTATCGCTAATGTCCTCGTGAACTGAGTGACTTCCTCAGAATTGTTCTGCAGGTCACTCGATCCGAAACGTTAACACACTCCACAGAAGCTGCCAGACTTGCTGATCTTTTCCAGCAATTTCTGTTTTTGTCTCTGATTGTGTGCACGCCTGGGTGTGAGTGTGTGGGAGAGTGCAGTGTGTCTAGCCAAGCACATCTGTGTGTGTGTGTGTGTGTGAGTAAGTGAGTTACTCGCGCCCTTTTTGTCGTTTGGGTTTGTTTTTTGCTGGTCTTGTGGCAGGTACTTGTACTGGCAGATTGAACCTGAGATCGGGTTTGGCAGCGATCCCATTGGTTCAGTACAGTAATTCAACATAGCCACTTTGGGTGCCTTGCAGGGTTGTAAAGTGAACACACTGGCTCTCTGCCTGACTGGTCTGATTTTGAGTGGCATATCATAGACTTGGCGACCGTACCACAGTAGGCGGGAATTGAAGAGGGAGGGTATAGAGCCAAGGGCACCAGATGCCTTAACTGTGACAGAGTTAACACAATACACATTCCCCCACAAGCTTAATTTTGATTCTACCACTATATCAAACCCCATATAAACTTTGGACCTGGAGGTTGTGTGTGACTCCATGACATGCATTGTATTTAGTTCTTGCGTCAATTTTATTTTTCGTTCTGTTTTCATTTTCGTTTAGTTTCTTTTCCCCTCCCATTCCTTTTTGTTTTCTTCATTTGCAACAGGTGGTTCGAGCAGCGCTAACTTTGCAAACTTTGATACCTTCCCAAAATCTTCCAGCACTAGTTTCGGATCCTTCACTAGCTCTCAGGCCACATCCGTGCCAGCAGGTTCGACGGTCACTGCCTCCGGTAAACAGGCTGCCTCGCAAGCCGACAAATACGCAGCACTCGCGGACTTAGAAAGCATCTTTAATGCCCCTAAGTCCTCTGCAGGTAAGCGACAGTCAAATGGCATTAGAATGTTGGAAGTGGGGGGTGGTGCTATGGGGGGAGGGCTTGACGACAGTTCCAGACAGACCAGTGAGGAGGGTGTGCAGGTCCAAGTATCCCTTAGTCCCATCTCAGATCAACTCTGAGCAAGCTGGCTGCAAGCAGATCAGTGCAGCTATCCTTACGTTGTGTTGGGATAGGTAGAGGGAGATTGTTCAGGGTTTACACTGGTATCAAACAAATACCTGGACTAAGATGAAACATAAGAACTTGCAGCAGGAGTAGGCAATTCTGCAACTTGAGCCTGCTCCGTCATTTAAGAAGATCGTGACTTGGGCCTCAACTCCACCTTCCTGTCTGCTCTCCACAACCAGTTACTTGTTATAAACATAGACATAGAACAGAGAAAAATACAGCGCAGTACAGGCCCTTCGGCCCTCGATGTTGCGCCGATCCAAGCCCACCTAACCTACACTAGCCCACTATCCTCCATATGCCTATCCAATGCCCGTTTAAATGCCCATAAAGAAGGCGAGTCCACCACTGTTACTGACAGGGCATTCCATGAACTCACGACTCGCTGAGTAAAGAATCTACCCCTAACATCAGTCCTATACCTACCTCCCCTTAATTTAAAGCTATGCCCCCTCGTAATATCTGACTCCATACGTGGAAAAAGGTTCTCATGGTCAACCCTATCTGAACCCCTAATCATCTTGTACACCTCTATCAAGTCACCCCTAAACCTTCTTTTCTCCAATGAGAACAGCCCCAAGTGCCTCAGCCTTTCCTCATACGATCTTCCTACCATACCAGGCAACATCCTGGTAAACCTCTGCACCCGTTCTAGTGCCTCCACATCCTTCCTATAAACTTGTCTATCTCTTCCGAAAATGTATGCCCCTTGCACCTTGAGGTAGGGAATTCCGCAGATTTCAAGACTCTTTGAGAGAAGTAATTCCACCTTATCTCTGTTTGGAAACTGCCACCCCAGAGCCTAAAACTCTGACCATTCATTCTAGACTTCCCACAGGGAGAAGCCCCACTTTGTCCATCCCCCTTTAACATCTTGTATACTTCAATTGGATTTCCTCTCATTCTTCTAAACCCTTCTAAATTGCTCAGCCTCCTCATGTGAGGAAGCCTTTCATCTCTGGAATCAGTCCGGTGAATCTTCTCTGAACTGCTTTCAATGCAACTACATGCATCCTCAAGTAAGGGGACCAAGACTATAGGCAGTACTCCAGGTATCTTCAACAGGAGCTGGACCTAAGGGGTGGGGAGGGATCACAGGAGTTTCTCAGTCAACTGAGAAGGACTGTCAATTAAGATTGTCATCCCTAACTAGAGTTTGTTATGTCAATCCGTCACTCTGATGCAATGCTCTTGTTTATTTATCAAATGATGATATTGATTAGATTCCCTAGAGTATGGAAATAGGCCAACACACTAACCCTCCGAAGAGTAACCCACCCAGACCTATTACCCTACCCTACATTTGTCCCTCACTAATGTACCTCACACTACGGGCAATTTAGCATGGCCAATTCACCCTAACTTGCATATCTTTGGACTGTGGGAGGAAACCGGAGCACCCGGTGGAAACCCACACAGACACGGGGAGAATGTGCAAACTTCACACAGTCACCCATGGTGGGAATTGAACCCAGGTTCCTGGCTTTGTGAGGCAGCAGTGCTAACCACTAGGCCACACTGGTCAGTTCGATTGAGTTGTCATCCCTCTTGAGCTTAACTTTCAGTAAAGAAATTGTGGGCTGCATCACTATTGAAAGTTGAACGGCATTTCTAACCCTCCGGTTTATAAAAGGAAGAGCAAAATAATACAGCTGCTGGAAATCTGAAGTAAAAGCAAAAAAAAACTTTCCAGGTTTCTCAACAGGTCTTGACAGTGAACAGAGAACTGCAAAAACAGGCAGGGAAATTATTTAGGAGAAAGTGAGGACTGCAGATGCTGGGGATCAGAGCTGAAAATGTGTTGCTGGAAAAGTGCAGCAGGTCAGGCAGCATCTAAGGAGCAGGAGAATCGACGTTTCGGGCCAGAGCCTTTCTTCAGGAAGGCACCTTCCTGATTCCTGAAGAAGGGCTCATGCTCGAAACGTCGATTCCCTTGCTCCTTGGATGCTGCCTGACCTGCTGCGCTTTTCCAGGGAAATTATTTACTACTTTTTTGGGAGAGCACATCTCACCGTTCTGTATATGGAGTTTTCTGTCTCAATGCCCAATCATCAATTTGTTTGTCATTGAGTTCAGCATGTAAGCTTTATCAGCATCTGTCCTGTACACCAACCCCCCCCGCCGCGAGGCATTTCACTCATTGCTGTGTTACAGATAATTACACTCTCCAGAAGGTTAGCTTCCCTCCAACTGTGCTTTTTGCCAGTTGTTCCTCTCTCACACCTATCAATTCTATATCTTCTTTCCTCTCCCTCCTTTTCTTCTTCTCGTTCCTTGCTAGTCTGTCTTTTGTTTTCCCCACCTGTGGGACAATGGTGCGATTAGCTGGGCCAACGCTTGGTGCCATCCCTAATTGCCTTGGCGAAGGTGGTGGAGAGCTGCCTTCTTGAACCCCTGCAGTTCCATGTGCCGTAGGTCGCTTCATGATGCTATCTGGGAGGGAATTCCAGGATTTTGACTCAGTGACACTGAAGCAACAGCAAAATATTCCGAAATCGGGATGGAGAGTGCCTTGGAGGGGAACCCAAAGATGGTGATGTATCCATGTTTCCCCTGTCCATGTCCATTGAGGTGATCATGATCACAAGTTTGGAAGAGCTTGATCATCTATTCAACACTTGTGGATAAAGGTAGTTCTGAATGCTTCAACCTTCTCCTTTGTGCAGATGAAGTGAGCTCCTCATCATTGATGGTGGGTCTCTTTGTGGAGTCTTCTCCAGTGAATTGTTTAATTGTCCGCCATCATTCACAACTGGATGTTGAAGGACCGCAGAGCTTGGATCTGATCTCCTGTTTTGGGGATCGCTTAGCTGTATCTCTCGCTGTCTGGCATACCAGTAGTCCTGTTTTGTAGCTTCACCTGGTTGGCACCTCATTTTCAGATATAGCTCGCAGTGCTCCCAGCATGCTATCCTGCACTCCTTGTTGAGTCAGGGTGATCCCTTGGCTTGAGTGGGGGATATGTCAGGCCATGAGGTTGCAGATTGTGCTGGAGGACAATTCTGCTGCTGCTGATGACCGACCACATCTCACGGATTCCCAATCATGAGTTCCTAGATCTATCCGAAACCTGTCTCTCATTTGAGCACATTGGGACAGTCTCGTCACATCTTGCGACAAAAATGTCAAAGAGAGAAACTGGAGATAGAGGGACAGTTGAACGAGCAGCCCTACTGAAAGAACGTCACAAGGAATAGCTCTATTCCCAACTGATCCATTGTGTGCAAGCACAAGTCAACCCCTCAGCCTCTAAATGCCCCATTCTCATTTTATCTGCCTCAATAGGTGAATTGAGAAGTGAGATCATTCCAGCCAAGGGCAGATCCTCGACTTATTTTTCTGAGAGTCTACCATTTTCAAAACGCAAAGAGCATTCTGATTTGGGGGGGAGGAATATACAAGATAGTTTCCTTTTGTCTTCCTGGTGTCTGATTTAAAGGTAGCAGAGTCCATTCCTGAAGGATCCTCCACCCAGAAGCAGGCATTTGCTTTTTTTAAGATGATATGTGGGCATTGCTGATTGGCTAGCATTTATTGCCCATCCCTAGCTGCACTTGAGAAGGTGGTAGTGAGCTTCCTCATTGGAACTGCTGTAGTCTGTCTGTTGGGGGTTGACCCACAATGCCCTGAGGGAGGGAATTGCGGGATTTTGTCCCAGTAGCAGTGAATAAATGACAATATATTTCCAAGTTAGATGGTGAGTGGCTTGGAGGCCAACTTGAAGGTGCTGAAATTCCCATGTATCCACTGCCCCCTTCCTTCTACATGGAAATGGTTGTGGGTTTGGAAGGTGCTCTGAAGTTCTGCAGCACATCATGTCGGTAGTGCACATTACAGTTACTGAGCGCTGGTGGTGGAAGGGGTGGCTGTAGGACCAATCAAACAGGTGGTTTCTTTCTGGATGGGCTCAAGGTTCTTGAGTGTTGTCTAGATGGCTGCAGCTCCAAGTGGGGAGTGTTCCATCATACTCCTGATTTGGAGTCTTGCCCAGGCTTTGAGTAGTCAGGAAGTGAGTCACTCACCACAGTGTTCCAAGCATCTGACCCACTCTTGTAGCCACTGTGTTTACGTGACAGTTTCATGTCAGTGGTAAACCTCCAGAAGGTTGATATTGTGGAATTTATTGATGGTAACACCATTGAATGTTAAGTGGTTGTGGTTATTTTGTCTCTTGTTGGTGATGGTCATAGCCTGACATTGGTGTGGCATGAATGTTTGCTGACGTGATCGCAGCTCTTCCACTAGCACCAGTGAAATTTCTGTTGCTGTGGCTAATGATCCTGTGCCTGGATCTATCACAGCCCCCCGAGTTAGACACAGTGATGATGTGCTGTCAGAGATTGTGGGCGCCTTTTGGTTGAGCATCAGATACAGGATTGCTTTCTGTATGAAGGTGAAGAGAGGTATTGTACCTTTGAGAGCGGAAGGACTTGGCAAGCACACAGAGTACTGGAGAGTTTACAATGTAACATTTGGTCCAGCAACTAGCAGTACCCGGGTTGCTATAAGACAAAAACAAATTCAAAATCTAATTAAGTTATGCCCCAAGATCCTAAACTCCAATCAAGTTTGAATTTGGTATTGTGACAATATTAAAACCCATGAAACAATCTGATGCTTCAGGGTATAAAAATGAAAACAAATTGAACAATTGGAGGAGAACTGTCCACAGAACAACTCCCTTAAAGGTACCTTTATCTATCAATGACCCATGTAACAGAAACCCTGAGATGTAGTAAGGAAGACAGAAGAAGATACGAAGAGAAGAATCAACAGTTGGCTGGTTTAGGAAGTTGAATTTTTTTGGTAAATCTTAATCAGGGGTTTTATCGGACCGGTATTATAGAAGGGCAAGTAAAAGATTGGTTAGAGAAAGGAGTTGTAAATAGTTTTTAGTTAATTGTCTGTAAGATTTGTAAAAAGAAATGTTAGTTTTTACTTTAAATAGTGACCTTTGGGATAATTCTAGGTGCCTCGAATGTTCGGATTACCACACGGGGTAAATCTTTTCTATGTTGCTGGTTTAAGTTAGCGGGGGGGGGGGGGGGCGGTTTTACCTCCTGTTGTAACATTCCTCTGGGTTTCCGATCACATCCCCAAAGCTGTGGAACCCAGTTGTTGACTTTCAGCTGCTGCTGCTTTGGGATTCATCACAAGACGACACTGTTTGGCTCTGTCTCTCTCAGCCTGTAGTCCTTGCCTCCGGTTAGATTCCCACCTCATTGCGTTGTCCATTCTGGTTTTTTTGTTCAGCCTTTGACTCTCCAGTTGGTGGAGCTCAGTTCCTGAATTCCTTATCTCAAGCTGCAGGACAACTCGACTGTGGCACTTGGCCTGTTCAACTGAAAATGTAGAGCTCTTAAATGATATGTGGTAGCTATTTGCGAACCTGTCAGTTGCGAGCTCTGTTTTTCCTGCGGGAAGCATCAAAGGATGCGATTCTGAAGGGAGACTGTAGGAAGTTAGGCAGGAATTTAAGAAGGAGGTCTTTGAGGTAGTGATATGTGGATTACTCCTGGTGCCCCAAGCCGGTGAGAGTAGGATTAGGAGGATAGAGCAGATGACATGGATTTGCACTTTTTTGGATCCTTTGTCACCCCCCACCACCACTTAGCACCACCCCCCACCACCACTTAGCCCACTCTCGGCACCTTACCCTGCCACCACAGGAAGTGCAAAACCAATGCCTACACCTCCCCCCTCACCTCCGTCCAAGGCCCTAAAGGAGCCTTCCACATCCGACAGAAATTTTCCAGGACGTCGTCGTATGTATCTGTTGCACCCGGTGTGGTCGGGAAGACGGGGCGCAACTTGTGGAACATCTCTGGGCCACCCGCACCAACCAACCCCACCGCCCTGTGGTTGAACACTTCAACTCCCCCTCTCACCCCACCGAGGACGCGCAGGTCCAGGACTGCCTCCATTGCCAAATCCTTACCAACCGACGCCTGCAGGAAGAGTGCCTCATCTTCCGCCTCGCAACCACACAGGATCAATGTGGTTTTCACCAGTTTCCTCTATTCTCCTTTCCCCCACATTATCCTAGTCCCAAACCTCCAACTCGGCACTGCTCCCTTGGCCTGTCCATCGTCTTTCCCATCTATCCGCTCCACCCTCCTCTCCGACCTATCACCTTCATCTGCCTATTGCATTCCCAGCTACCTTCCTCCCAGCCTCATTTCCCCTCTCATCCCTCAACCCTCCCCAACGGCCCACAAGCCTCATTCCTGGTGAAGGGCTTAAGTCTGAAATGTCGATTCTCCTGCCCCTCGGATGCTGCCTGCCCTGTTGTGCTTTTGCAGCGCCACACTCTTCACTCTTGCACTTCTGCATCGCTGGAGTCTCTTCTGGGGTAGAACTGACATGTTTAGGAAGGTTAGATTGCATCTGAATTGGAAGGGGACTAATATACTGGCAGGGATATTTGCTAGAGCTGCTTGGGAGGATTTAAACTAGTAAGGTGGGTGAAGTGGGACCCAGGGAGGCACCGAGGAAAGAGCTCAGTCTGAGACTGGTACCGTTGGGAAAAGGAGCAAGTCAAAGAGTTAAGAGCAAATCAGAGAATGAGCGAGGACTGATCAATTAAACTGCTTTTATTTCAATGCAAGAGGCTTAACAGGGAAGGCAGGTGGACTCAGGACGTGGTTAGAAACAAAGGACTGGGATATCATAGCAATTAGAGACATAGCTCAGGGATGGGCAGATGGCAGCCTAATGTTCCAGGATACAGATGCTACAAGAAGGATAGGATCATCCAAAAGGAAAAAGAAGCATGCTAAAGGAAGGATGAGACCACCATGGCTGACTGGGGAAGCCAGAGATAACATAGAGTCATAGAGATGTACGGCACGGAACAGACCCTTCGGTCCAACCCGTCCATGCTGACCAGATATCCCAACCCAATCTAGTCCCACCTGCCAGCACCCGGCCCATATCCCTCCAAACCCTTCCTATTCATATACCCATCCAGATGTGTCTTAAATGTTGCAATTGTACCAGCCTCCACCACATCCTCTGGCAGCTCATTCCACACACGTAGAGTAGTAAAGAACAGTGGGAAGCCAGAGGATTAGAAAGCTGAGAGGGCAACAAAAAAAGAAATTAGGAAGGTAGAAGATTAAATATGTGGGTAAGCTAGCCAGTAATATAAAGAAAGACTGTAAGAGTTTCTTTAGATATATAAAGGGTAAAAGAGAGGCCGAGATGGGCATTGAGCCGCTGGGAAGTGATGCTGGAGAGACAGTAGTGGGGTACAAAGAAATGGCTAAGGAACTGGCTAAGGGGCAGCACGGTGGCTCAGTCGTTACCACTGCTGCCTCACAGCACCAGGGACTCAGGTTCAATTCCAGCCTCAGGCAACTGTCTGTGTGGAGTTTGCACGTTCTCCCTGTGTCTGCGTGGGTTTCCTCCGGGTGCTCCAGTTTCCTCCCACAGTCCAAAGATGTGCAGGTTAGGGTGAATTGGCCATGCTCAATTGACCGTAGTGTTAGGTTCATTAGTCAGAGGGAAATAGGTCTGGGTGGGTTACTTTTCGGAGGGTCGGTGTGAACGTGTTGGGCCAAAGGGCCTGTTTCCACACTGTAGGGAATCTAATCTAATAAAAAAAACTGAATAATTACTTTGTATCAGTCTTCATAGCGGAAGACACTAGTAATTTTCCAAAAATTTGTTTGAGAGAGGGCAGAGGTGAGGATGGTGGCCAGCACCACGGACAAGATGCTAGAAAAACTGAATGGCCTAAAGGTGGATAAATGACTTGGACCAGATGGACTACACCCCAGAGTGCTCAGGGTGATGGCTAAAGGGATAGTAGAGATGTTAGTGGTAATCGTTCAGGAATCACTAGAGATAGGGAGGGTCCCAGAGGACTGGAAAATGGCTAATGTAACACCCCGTTGAAAAAGGGAGAAGATGGAAAATTACACATCAAATAGTCTAACCTCGGTTGTTAGGTCCTGGAATCCATCGTGAAAGATCGGATTTCTGAATACTTGGAAGTGTATGGTAAAATAGGGCAGAGTTAACATGGTTTCAACAAGGGGAGGTTACGCCTGACAAATCTGCTAGAATTCTTTGAGGAAGTAATGAGCAGGTTAGACAAAAGAGAACCAATGGATATTATCTATCTAGACTTCAAGACCTTTGACAAGGTGCTGCACAGGAGGCTGCTGAGTACAATAAGGGCCCATGGTGTAGAGGCAAGGTGCTAGCATGGATAGAAGCTTAGCTGTCTGGCAGAAAGCAGAGAGTGGGGATAAAAAGGTTCTTCACAGGATGACAGCCGGTCTTCTGCAAGGCTCAGGACTTTCCACTTCATATATTAACGATCGAGATGAAGGAACTGAGGGCGTTCTGGCTAGGTTGGCAGACGATACAAAGACAGGCCGAGGGATAGGTAGCATCGAGGAGGCGGGGAGGCTGCAGAAGGATTTGGACTGGTGAGGAGAGTGGGCAGATGGAGTAAAACATGGGAAAGTGTGAGGTCATGCACTTTGGTCGGAAGAATAAAGGCAGAGACTGTTCTTGAAATGGGGAGAAAATTCAGAAGTCTTCAATGTAAAGTGACTTGGGGAGTTCTAGTTTAGATTCTCTCAAGGTAGACTTGCAGATTGAGTCAATAGTTACAAACGCAAATGCAATGATGGCATTTATTTCAAGAGGACTTGAATGTAGAAACATGGATGTACTTCTGAGGCTCTGGTCAGAGCAGATTTGGAGTATTGTGCACAGTTATGGGCCCCATATCTCGAAGGATGTACTGTCTTATGATAGAAAGGGGTGGCAAGTGGGGAGTGTTTTTACATTACGGCTGTACTTGGGGAGGCTTTTCCTGGGAATACATCCTGGGAAGGTATTTGGGAGGAACTAAGAAATAAGAAAGGGAATGATCACCTTACTGGGATTTATTATAGACCGTTAACAGTCAGAGGGAAATTGAGAAACAAATTTGTAAGACGATTTCATTTATCTGTAAGAATAATAGTGCGGTAATGGTAAGGGATTTTAACTTTCCAAACATAGACTGGGACTGCCACAGTGTTAAGGGTTTAGATGGAGAGGAGTTTAAGTGTGTTCTGATACAGTATGTGGATGTAGCAAACGGAAAAGTGGCAAAACATGACCTGAGTTTGGAGACAAAAGGCATGGCAAGTGACTGAGGTGTCAGTGGGAGAGCATTTTGGGGCCAACGGCCATAATTTATTAGTTTTAAGATAGTGATGGAAAAGGACCGACTGGATCTAAAAGTTGGAGTCCTAAGTGGGAGGATGACCAATATTTGACAGTATTAAGCAAGAACTTTCAAAAGATGTTTGGGGGCGGATATTCACAGGTAAAGGGAAGACTGGAAATGGGAAGCCTTCAGAAATGAGATAATGAGAGTCCAGCGACAATATGTTCCTGATAGGGTGAAAGGTAAGGCTGGTAGATGTAGGGAATGTTGGATGATGAGACAAATTGAGACAAAGAAAGAGAAGAAAGCATATATTGGGTATAGACAACCGAGTTCATGTGATTCCTTCAGAGTATAAAGGCAGGAGGAGTATAGTCAAGAAGGAAATTGGTCGGGAGAGAATAGGGCCCCTCCAAGATCAGCAAGGCAGCCTATGTGTGGAACCGCAGGAGATGGGGGAGATACTAAATGAATGTTTACTGTGGAGAAAGACATGGAAGATATAGAATGTGGGAAAATAGATTGTGATGTCTAGAAAAATGTCCATATTATAGAGGAGGTGGTAGTGAATGTCTTAAAACACATAAAAGTGGACAAGTCCCCAGGACCTGATCAGGTGTATCCTAGAACTTTATGGGAAGCTAGGGAGGTGATTGCTGGGCCCCTTGCTGAGATATTTGTATCATCGATAGTCGCAGGTGAGGTGCCGGAAGACTGAAGGTTGGCAAACGTGGTGCCACTGTTTAAGAAAGGTGGTAAGGGAAACCCAGAGAGCTATAGACCGGTGTGCCTGACGTCGATGGTGGGCAGGTTGTTGGAGGGAATGCTGAGGGACAGGATGTACATGTATTTGGAAAGGCAAGGACTGATTAGGGATAGTCAACATGGCTTTGTGTGTGGGAAATCATGTGTCTCAAACTTTATTGTGTTTTTGAAGAAGTAACAAAGAGGATTGATGAGGGCAGACCGGTAGATTTGATCTATATGGACCTCAGTAAAGCATTCGACAAGGTTCCTCCTGATTAGCAAGGTTAGATCTGATGGAATACAGGGAGAACTACCATTTGGGTACAGAACTGGCTCAAAGGTAGAAGACAGAGGGTGATGGTGGAGGGTTGTTTTTCAGACTGCAGGCCTGTGACCAGTGGAGTGCCACAAGGATCGGTGCTGGGTCCACTACATTTTTGTCATTTACATAAATGATTTGGATTTGAATGTAGGAGGTATTGTCAGTAAGTTTGCAGATGATGACAAAATTGGAGATGTAGTGGACAGCGAGGAAGGTTACCTTGAGGTTCGATGGTATCTGGACCAGATGGGCCAATGGGCTGAGAAGTGGTAGATGGAGTTTAATTCAGATAAATGCGAGGTGCTGCATTTTGGAAAGGCAAATCAGAGCAGGACTTATACATTTAGTGGTAAGGTCCTAGGGAGTGTTGCTGAACAAAGAGACCTTGGAGTGCAGGTTCATAGCTCCTTGAAAGTGGAGTCGCAGGTAAATAGGATAGTGAAGAAGGCGTTTGGTATGCTTTCCTTTATTGGTCAGAGCATTGAGTATAGGAGTTGGGAAGTCATGTTGCGGCTGTACAGGACATTGGTTCAGCCACTGTTGGAATATTGTGTGCAATTCTTGTCTCCCTTTGTAGAAAGGATGTTGTGAAACCTGAAAGGGTTCAGAAAAGGTTTATAAGGATGTTGACAGGGTTGGAGAGTTTGAGCTATGGGGAGAAGCTGAATAGGCTGGGGCTGTTTTCTCTGGGGCATCAGAGGCTGAGGGGTGACCTTATACGGGTTTATAAAATCATGAGGGGTATGGATAACATAAAAAAGACAAGGTCTTTTCCCTGGGGTGAGGGAGTCCAGAACTAGAGGTGAGAGGTTTAGGGTGAGAGGGGAAAGATATAAAAGAGACCTAAGAGGCAACCTTTTCACTCGGAGGGTGGTATGTGTATGGAATGATCTGCCAGAGGATGTGGTGGAGGCTGGTACAATTACAGTATTTAAAAGACATCTGGATGGGTATATGAATAGGAAGGGTTTAGAGGGATATGGGCCGGGTGCTGGCAAATTGGGCTAGATTAATTTAGGATATCTGGTTGGCGTGGATGAGTTGGACCGAAGGTCTGTTTCTGTGCTGTACATCTCTATGACTCTAAGTGCTGGCCCTGGAGCCCCTCTGGTGATACAGCAGTCTCCTGTGATAGGTTGAGAGAGCATTTGAGAAAACTCTGATGGGAATCTGACATCTGAACTACCTCGTCTCCTGCATGCTTGCTTCTGTTTTAATAGAATATCCACTGGGTGGCACGGTGGCTCAGTGGTTAGCACCGCTACCTCACAGCCGGGGACCTGGGTTCGATTCCAGCCTCTGGCGACTGTCTGTGTGGAGTTTGCACATTCTCCCCGGGTTTCCTCCGGGTGCTCCGGTTTCCACCACAGTCCAAAGATGTGCAGGTCAGGGGGAATTGGCCGTGCTAATTTGCCCATAGTGTTCAGAGATGTGTCGGTGAGATGAATTAGTCAGGGGAAATGTAGATTATGGGCCAGGGTGGGTTACACTTTGGAGGATCGGTGTGGTCTTGATGGGCCAAAGAGCCTCTTTCCACACTGTAGGGAATCTAATTATAATTCTAAAAGTAAAATCCACTTATTGATACTGAGCCAGACAGATACAGATATTTTCGGCTTAATTTCACGTGAAACAATTGCTCCGATGTTTTGGGACTGAGGAAGGTTCTTGTCTCTGTTGATGAAACTTTACCCTGTATCCAACTCTGTGCTGGACCTGTCCTGGGAGTGTTTGATGGAGAATGTAGAGAGAACTTTTTGTTTATTTTCGTTTTAAAAGAGTAGAGGGAGCTTTACTCTGTTTCTCACCATGTGCTGTTGCTGTCCTGGGAGTAGTGATGGGGATAGTGTCAAGGGAGTTTTCCTTTCTAATAATTGTCTGTGTTTTTAAAAAAAAAATTGCCCCTCATTTCTTTTTCCCTTCACCTTAAAAATATGCCCTGTAATCTTGAAGGCCCCCACCCGAGGGGACAAAAACACCTTATCTGTACCCCTCCTGGTTTTAGAAACGTCTGAAAGGTCACATCTTAACCTCCTATGCTCCAGTGAAAACAGTCCAAGCCCCTCCAACCTGTCCTTTTAATTCGAACCCTCCTTCTGGACGTCATCATTTAGAAGATCACTCTGAATGTGGATATCGTTACAATGTTTGAAAGACATTTAGATAAGTACTTGATTAAGAAATATTTGGGGGTGGGCTGACTCGATGATTCTATGATTTGATCAGAAGTGACATGACATCTGGTTACGGTCCAGCAGGTTTATATGAAATCATAAGCTTTTGGAACGCTGCTCCTTTGTCAGGAGGAAGCTTGTGATTTCACATAAACCTGGTGTTGTGTGACTTTTGTCCACCTCAGTCCAACACAGAGCCATGGGCCAAATGCACGAAGGTGGGACTAGTATAGTTTGGGATTATGGTCAGCATTGGTAGGTTGGACTGAAGGGTCTGCTTCCTTGCTGTATGAGCCTCTGACTTTGTTAACTTCCATCTTTTACAGTAGTAGAGAGATCTTTATGCTATGTACATAACCCCTTATGTCCTGGGAATGTCCTCATGTTAACATTGGATGTCTTTCCTTCCAGTCATTTAGTGTACAAATGATAATATGTTTGGATTGGTATGTCTGTGAACTGGTACGTTGCAAACATTGACCCGTTTAGTCAGTCGTGAGATGACTTAGTCCTAACAGGTTCTGAAATCGCTGATAAGACGAGTTGCCAGCATTACTGAAATCTGATGCTGCCTTGCTGGGCTGTTTGGACGCAGTATGTGCTATAAATCATTGTTAGACAAGCGTGCGAGTGGTGCTTGATCTGGGTGTGAAATTAACTGAAAGGAAACAGGCCCGAGTTGCTTGCTGGGCTAACTCCCATTGCCTGTTCAATCTGAATGACTGGCTCTGTTGTTTGTAGGCAATGATTGGACACGAGTGTTTTCATGTCTTCTGTGTTTGGAAGCACGTCCCTTTGTCATTATTGTACATTGTAGTTTCCTCTTGGTGTTCTGGGAGCTTCGCTGTTGTGCCCATCTCAGTACCTTTACATTGTCTTTCATCATCATGCTCAGTTTGAATGTAATTGAGTTCTGCGAGCCCTACCTGTGGTTTTGAATGAGACCATTAGTTCCACTTTACTCTTTGCACCTCATTTCTGTGGTCCAGTTTTCACTGGCAGGCACACAGGGTTTTAAGTAGCCCTAAGACTGAGTTGAGTAATAATCGCAGTGTCAACTCAAGGTGATCACCGTGTGGTATAATCGCTGGACTGTTATTCCAGAGACCCAGATAATGTTCTGTGGGACCAGGATTCGAATCACAGATGGTGAAAATTGAGTTCAGTATACATCTGGAATTTCAAATCTAATGATGACCATAAATCCGTTGCTGATTGTAGGGGTAAAAAGCCATCTGTTTTTCCCTAATGTTTATTAGGGAAGGAAAAAACTGCCATCCTTACCTGGTCTGGCCTACATGTGTGTCCAGACCTATAGCCATGTGGTTGATTTTTAACTGCCCTCTGGGTAATAAATGCTGTCTAGCCAATGATGCCCTCATCCTGTGAATGAATAAAGGGAAAAAAAACACTTAGCATGGATCCCCTGCATCCTAATCTTTTGGATGGGCCTACCATGAGGGACCCTGTCAAAAGCCTCACTGAAGTCCACGTAGACAGCATGCACTGCTCTACCCTCATCGATCACCTTCATCACCTCCTTGAAGAACTCAGTCAAATTAGTAAGATATGACCTGCCCCCCACAAAGCTATGCTGACTCTCTAATTCAGCCACACTTTTGTGAATGTAGGTAAATCATATCCGTAACAATTCTCTCCAGTAGCTTCTCAACAACAGACATGAGACTTTCCAGTGTGTAGTTTCCTGGGAGGCCAATTTTGGATCCAGTTTGCTAACTTGCCTCGGATCGCAAGGATACCTTGTCCTGTGAATGAACCAAAAAAAAAACTTCTATCTCCTGTGGCTGTTCCCCTGCAGAACAGACATATTTGGATACTGTTGAGGGGAATGGCAGCATGGTTGGTTCTGCTGCAGAGGGAGGGAGAAAAAGGCCTAGAAATGCTGTGTTTATTAGGGATTCTATCATTAGGGGAAT